>NC_072739.1:99844441-100038580 GCF_026930045.1 Uloborus diversus | reverse complement strand
ATGAAAGCAAATTGGCATGCTATGCTGCGCTTACAAAAAAAATTATACTAGATGTATACAAAAAAATGTGTCATTTAGCAACGTCAATCACGTGTTTGGCTTGGACAAGAACAAATTGAAGCCAAGAAGACTGTGAACGCGAACCTTATTGGTTTATTTTATTACTAGTGCACCTGCACGGCTTTGCCCGTAGTTGAAAAATAAAAGGTCATTCGGTTCGCTTGTGTATTTACAAATAATGGATGATGACTTTCTCTCCAATTGGCTATGTTCATTCGCTCTCCCATTACACGTCATGATAATTTTGTAATTTACTCATCCATCTTATGATAATTTTTCTCCGGAAAATGTTTCTTAAAATTGAAATAGAAAAAGAACAAAATCGAATTTTCGAAAAATCGCTTCGAGGTGCACACCCCCATGCTACAAACTAACTTTGTGCCAAATTTCATGAAAATCAGCCGAACGGTCTAGGCGCTATGCGCGTCACAGACATCCTACAGACATCCAGACAGAGAGACTTTGAGCTTTATTATTAGTAAAGACTAGAGGCATCCTCACGACTTTGCCCGTAGTAGAAAATTAAAAAGGTCATTTGGTTCGCCTGTATATTAACAAATAATGGATGATGAATTTCTTGCCAATTTGCTATGTTAAATGCCTCGCCCATGTTACGGTTCCACGTTATGATGATTTCGTAATTTACTATTCCACGTTAGTGATCATTTGCTCGGAAAAATTTTCTTAAAATTGGTATAGAAAAAAAAAAAAAAAAATCGAATTTTCGAAAAATTGCTTCGAGGTGCACACCCCAATGCTACAAACTTAGTGCCAAATTTCTTGAAAGTAAGCCGAACGGACTAAGCGCTATGCGCGTCACAGAGATCCTGACAGACAGAGAGAGAACCGGACAGAGAGACTTTCGGCTTTATTATTAGTAAAGATTATTATTATTACTAGAAAGTCGCCCGTCTAGGTATGATGGGTGAAAAATTGCTTCTACTCTTCTACATTTGAAGGAAGCACAAGCAATTGCCTGTTTGGTGATATTTTGATAGTTGAAATATTAACTCCAGTGGATTAACCCTAAACTCCAGTAGATTTTAGATAGCGTTAATTGTTTTCGTTTTTTCATTTCCCTGAAATGACACAGTTCTTATCAGTAAAACTGTTAAATTAACGATCGAGTTCAGCCTTGTCACATTAAAGCCTTTCCCTGCATGTTAAACGTTACCAAAACATATTATTAAATTGTCATGCCGTGATGCGAGTTTCATTGTTGAAACACTCGGGTTACTCGATCATGAGGATTCCAGAGAAAATCCCCAAAAGTGCCACAGTTGTAAACTTTCTGTCAACTTGTTTGTTTACTTTCGAGCTATCTTTTCCGAGAACAGAGTTCAGAGGTAGTAGTTCTTATAAAATGGGGTTGGGCCTAAGTAAGAAACCTGGATTTTTGAGACGAATTTGGTACTGATTTTATGGACGAAAGGATGAAATGCTTGGTAAGCGAATTTTGATAATAAGTAAATTGATAACATAACAACCCAAAATTTCTAAAAGATGCAACATACCAACAGTCTGGTTATGCAATCCAGAAACTGCAGTTTAGTACTTATTATGGAATGACTCATCAGTCTGGAATAGATAATAACCGAGTTTAAGGCAAATTTCATCTCATTGAAGCTGAGAGTGACATCAAACTGGTAGCAAGTAAATTTAGTATATCAGCGAGAGTTCGCAGCAATGGTACGATTCACATAGTCAATTACTTTGCTACCAGTTTGTTAGTCAATCTCAGCTTCAACGAAATGACATCTGCTTCCAACTCGGTTATTGTCTATTCCAGACTGGGGAGTTCATAACAAGGAAGAAACTGCAGTCTCTAGATAGCATACCAAACTGCCTGTATATAGCATGCTGTAGTCCTGCCTTAACTCTGGCTAAAGGGCTTACTGCTTAATCTCTAAAAGATGTTCAAATAAAATCATTACAGTATCAATTAATATTCAGTACAAAAGTATTGAAACTGAGATTGAATCCGTAACTGAAGATGCATTTAAACCCGCAATTTACTATGCAAAAGGGCCGTGGTAGCCTGATCGGTAGGGCATTGGACTCGGGGCCGGAGGGGCTCGGGTTCGATCCCCCGCTGGTCGAAGACCCACCGTCGTCATTAAAGGGGACTGGGCGACGTTAAATATGCTCGTGGTCTCAATGTCCTCCAAGTGAAACGATACCTCTGGGGGTGCTAGTACCAGGTAGCTATAGCTCTTGGACTAGTTCTAAATTCTCATTAACTGTTCGATCCGGTGATGGTGCTGCCATCTATCGGTATATAAAATAATGGAGGCAAGGCACTAGTATGCAGACCTCGACATAAATACAGTTGAAGTCAGTGTGACTCTTGAATAGAATAGAATAGAATACTATGCAAAACCTTTCCACCAATGAAAAGCGCTTTCACAGAAAAAAAAAATAAAAACACAAAATTGAGTTCTCGCAAAAGTCAAGTTAAAAACATTTCAGCAACACTATTCAAATTCGCATTTTATTCTTGTAAGGAAACATCCCAAGTCATCGAAGCGCAAGTAACAGGCAGATTCTCAGCAGACACTATCAGAAACGACATAAATCACGTCATGAGGTTAAATCTGTTCTTGTAAAATAAGATCAAAGTTTAGCACGAATTCTATTATTGTTAGTCAAATGAGTCGAAATGTTTTCACGGCAAGTGAATTTTCCCATTTATGTTGATTTACATTTATTAACTTTGCCGTATATTGACCATTGAGTTAAACTCGCGTGGCATCACGCAATGTGTTGAAGCAACTACTCAATGGTTTATTAAGTCAAAATTGATTCTGGTTAACATTAAAATACAGGGACTGATTAGCGAATTGCGTGTGTCAGGTAAAAAGTGCAACGATTGGATGCTTCGGTTAATTGTTTCACAGTTATCCCAGGTAATATTGAGTTATAGGTTGTGATCTTCAGATTTTTGTTTCGGAGGAAGAAGTTACGGTTATTTGAGCACTGCTTCCATTTTGATTGAATTAGAAAAGGAATTACATAAGAATAGGTATTTGGAAAAAAAAAAACTTCCTGTTTAGAATGAAAGGATGTTCAACCATTTTAGATCTGTTTTGAAGGAAGAAGTTAGAGTTGTTTGAGAACATATTTAATTCTGACTAAATTAAAAGTGAAGTTTTTAAAGAATTTGCATGAAAAATACATTTCCCGTTTAGAATGTAAAGATGTTTAACCTTTTTTTTAGCTGAGAAAAAGGTGTTTTTTTTTTAGCTGAGAAAAATATGTTTTTTTTTTTTTTTTTTTTTTTTTTTTTTTTTTTTTTTTTTTTTTGAGCAATCACGATTGCTTATTATTCTCACTTGAGGGTTTTGAATTCCTATCATTTTATTTTCCCACCAGCACCCTCTGCCAGCAGCACCGTCCCATCGACGGGCCTCACGATGCTGCTCCTCTTGCGAAAACTGTCTTCATGTTGCGTCCATATCCTACACACACACACATACACACACTCATGCCTGCGCACAGACACAAACACACTCCTACACACACACACATACACACACTCATGCCTGCACACAGACACAAACCCATATGCCTATATACACACACACACACGAACGCCTAATACACACACGTGCGCGTACACACACAGCACTGCATACACAACACGCATACACATGTATACACACACACACACGCGCGCACCCACACACATGCGCCTACACAAACACACACGCGCGTTCATACACACACACGCTCGTGATTGCGGAAAACATAATTTGAATTCTAGATGCCAAAAATTCAAATTAATATAATTTTTTTAATTTTTAATTTAATATTGGTTTTTATCTAGGGTTTCTGTTATTCTTCATTTTTGTTTTTCTCGGCATCCTTCCAAAAAAGTGAGACTAAATTCTCTATTTTTTTTAACCACTGTTTCTATTCTAATTGATTTAAAAGGAAATTAAAATTTTACTGCGAGTAAAACGAAATAAAATTTCACATTTGTGAGAATGTTTAACCATTTTCATTTTGGGTTTTAGAGGAAAAAGTTGTGGTTCTTTGAGCTTTTTGAGCACTGCTTGTCTGCCGTTGCACTTGTCAGGTTAAAAGTGCAACGAGTGGATGCTTCGGTTAATTGTTTCACAGTTATCCCATGTAAGATCGAGTTAGGTTGTAATATCCAAATTTTTGTTTTGGAGGAAGAAGTTACGGTTATTTAAGCATTGCTTCAATTTTTATTGAATTAGAAAAGAAATTATTTAAGAATTAGTATTGAAAAGAAAAATAAAATAAACTTCAAGTTTAGAATGAAAGGATGTTCAAGAATTTTAGATTTTTGTTTTGAAAGAAGAAGTTAGGGTTGTTTGAGAACATATTCAATTCTGATTGAATTAAGAGGAAAATTTTTAAAGAATTTGCATAAAAAATAAATAAATTTCCCGTTTGGAATGTAAAAATGTTTGACCATTTTCTTCTGGCTGAGAAAAAGTTGTTTTTTGGCCACTGCTTCTATTCTAATTGATTTCAAGGGAAATTAAAATTTTACTGCAAGTAAAACGAAATAAAATGTCACATTTGTAAGAATGTTTGTTGCATTTGTCAGGTAAAAAGTGCAAATAGTCGATGCTTCAGTTAATTGTTTTACAGTTATCCCGTGTAAGATCGAGTTAGGTTGAGATTTTTGTTTTGGAGGAAGAAGTTACGGTTACTTGAGCACTGCTTCCATTTTTATTGACTTAGAAAAGAAACTCCTAAGAATTTGTATTTTAAAAAAAAGTTAATTTGAATTCTGAAATTTTGAATTCAAATTATGTTTTTCGCACTCACGAGCTGCGACAGGACCATACTCATTGGAGATTTTTTTTCTATAAAGTAAGGGTGCCCCCCTAAGGCACCCCCCTATATATCACGGAGACCCACCCCCCACATGATAAAAATACCCCTAAAAATTAGGGCTCGATCGATGGCATTTTTTGGCCGATGGGCCGATGCCGATTGTTGGCCGATTGTTCAAAGACGGCCGATGGCCGATTGTTTTCCTCCAAATGGCCGATTGCCGATGGCCGATAGCAAAAAAAAAAAAAAAAAATCAAACAGAAATAAATTGATAAGATTATCAGGGATTTAAAGGATCGCTGATTCATTTCATTTTACTTTCTTTCTACGAATAAGGAATCGTATAATCAAAAAAAAAAAAAAAAAAAACAGATTTCGAACTAAACTTCTAGTTTACGGTTTAAAGTTCACAAGTTTTTCCGGCACATTTGTACATGCATATGTATTTAAGAACATATAGATGACCGAAATATCCATTTTGAATGCCTCCTCCGTTAATTATCGTAAATTCTCTTGTGATGTCTTCATGCGCGTAAACTTGTGTCACTCAAAAACGTTATGAAATAGTAAGTTGAAAACACATACGTACGTAGTATGATCTAAAGGTTCAGGACAAATTGTATACAACCTTACCCTGCATAGTTCACTTTACCGAAGCACATCTATCTACAAAATAGTCACCTTGGACGACTATGCACTTCTGCCAACGTTCGTATAGCTTTTCGAAGCACTCCTGGAAGACATTTTACGCAACCTCCTGTAAGGCCTCTAGCGCTGCTGCTTTTAACTTCATCGTGGGGAAGAAGGCGACTTTCATGTTGAGGATGCACGGTTCGATTGGTCAATACTCTGATATGACAAACAAGTAAAATAACGTTTCGTTGAAGTTAGCTCCGTGTGACTTTTACCTGTTCCCAGCAAAAAAACATTTGCATGGACGCCGCTTTCTTCCGTCAGGTGAAGATAAAGCTGCATCACAGAAGATAGCGAAAAATGGCTTCCAGGAGTGATTCCAAAAGTTTTATGAACACTAGCAGAAGTACATAGTCCCTCAAGGTGACCTTTTAAAGGTGGATGTGTTTCGGTAATGTGAACTATTCTGGGTAAGGTTCTGTACAGCTTGTCCCCGAACTTTTGGATCGTACTACGTACAATATGTATAGGGTGTAGTTATGCTTCTCTTTTTTTGACTGCTGTATGATGAAAGAGCAAGAACAACAGCCAAAAAAAAGGAAGAAAAACAAAGAGACTGTTTAATAACCAATTGATTTTTTTTTCTTTTTTTTAAATTGAACATGTAACTAAGATTTCAGTAATATTGTAATAATGTATGGATTTAGGTACACTAAAATAGTTAAAAAAAACATTAAATTATGTTGTTTAATCATTAAAAAAAAGAATAAAACTATGAAACCGTCAACAAATTACGCAATTAAAGTGAAAAGATTGCACGTAGACATTTTTTAGTCATCAAATTAAACAAAAAAGGTAACAGGTAAATTACAATATTAAATCATAATAGGAATATTTTTGCACTTCTTTAAAATTTATGAAAAGAAAAGTTTGCATTTTTCATAAAAGCTATAACAGTGACATACATTTTGCTAAAAAAAGAAATAGTCATAAAAAGAGCGAGGTTCTTTAAAACGCAGCTACAATAAACAAACTCAATATTTACACCAAGTTAATAAAGGAATAAATATACTACTTGATCTGATGTTTGCACACATAATATTGAAAAATGTGATTGTTTAATCTTTTATGAAGCTTTACAAACACGTTCAAATTAAATTTTTAAATTTAAGAATAATTTTCTGAAATTTAAAAAATTGCATAATAGAAAATCCTTGAACCGTTTCTATAAAAACGAAAATAACTTATTCATTGATTTTATATAAATACATAAAAATATTTACTTACAACAGAAAAATCATCGATCACTATAATGATGCAAAAAAGATGGCGCATTACGAAATATAGGTGAAACAAGTATGACAAGTACGCAAAATGGCATTTTTTGACCAAAATAAATAATCGCTATAAATATTTAAGAAATGCTTGAAACGACTAGGGAGGGTTAAGGGGGGAGGGGTCACCCTCTGATTTTTGAGTAACTCACACTTCGGTCCCAACCTCGGCCTCATTTTTTTAGTACAGAACCGCTACCACCAACGACTCGGAAGAGTTTCTGAATCTACTTCAGCACTCTGAAGAAAAAATTCAAAAGTCCCTTTGATTTTCGAATTATGTCACCATTCAAAACGTCTTTAATCAATTTCTTACATTAATGCTCTAAATTATTTCTAAACAATAAATTAAGTTTGAAAAAAAATCTCTAATTTTATGAATGGTGTAATTTAAAGAGCTCTCAGAAGTATAACTGGAATTTAATTTCAGAAATTGAGGGAGTGGGAGGAGGGGCACGCAAGTGTTCTCGGAAATTCAAAAAATAGTCGTAAAAAATAGAGTTCAAAATAATCATAAACATGGAGCAGAAAAAAATTTAAAAACTTGCACCCGAGTTTGTTTTGACGTGCAGTGGCGGATTTAAAATATAGCAAATGTTGCAATTGCACGAGAGGCCCCATAACCATCGGGGCACCATAGGAGTTACAAAAATGCTTATGATAAATGTTTCACAACTTCTGCGATAGAGAAATAGGGCCCCAAAATGTATTTCGACGGGACCTAAACTTGTAACTCTTCCGAAGCGATACAGAAAAGACTGCATTACTGTGATTCATATTACAAGTATTGAAAAATTAAAAATTACCGTCGGTTCAACAGGAATCTACCAAAATGACACAAAAACCGGTTTCACCATCTCATATTTGTTTCCATGATCTCCAATTCGGCGATATATCACCAAATGATTGTCAGTCTGAGGCACTAGATTAGTTTTGTATTGAAATAAGTAATTAATAGCTACAAAAGTGAGTAAACCGGCTTTTCAGAACACCCGATCGAAAACAAAAAAGGAAGTGCACAACTGGCACGCACGCACACCCCACATGCGAAAACTTAACCTTCTACAGCTTACCATCTTAGAGTTATGACTTATGAGAGATATATACGTACATCCAGCTGCAAGAAACAACGCAATAATTAACTTGTTTGGTATCTGAATGCAGTATTAAAAACTCTTTCAGGGGTGACTAAAATAGAAATTCATACTGAAATTTAAGTAAACAATTTTATATGAAAACAATAATTCTCTTTGCTTTGTATTGAAAAGTAGAACAGCAAAGGTCCTTTTTTTTTTCAAAAACATCCGCCAATTCCATCGGCTTTTCGATGTATTTTAAGGCCGATGGGCCGATGTTTCCTGCAAGTTAGCATCGGCCGCCGATGCCGATGCCGATGGCTAAATTGTTGAACCATCGGCGCCGATGCATCGGCCGAGTCCTACTAAAAATTTTAATGCTGCAGTCTGCGCCATGACTCCCGCCCCTAGGTGGGCACCCCTGTAGAAACGGCTCCTGTTCCCCCACAACCTGCCCCACCTCTTGGGCGGTTACGTGTCGTTTATAGTTATGTATGTGTAGGTTTGTGTGTGCGTATACCTGTGTATATGCACGTTGGCGTGTGTGTATGCGTGTAAAGGCACGTATGTGTGTGTGTGTGACTGTGTACTATGTGTGCACGTGTATGAGCGTGCATGTGCGTAGGACGCCAGCGACCAGAAGCGGATTGCTCAGGACCGGAGGAGCCGCGTCTACAGAGGACGGTGGCGTTGAAAAAGGAACCACAACGCCAGGGCTGGTCAAGTGAAAACAATTAGCAAACGTGATTGCTCAAAAAACTTCATGTTTAGAATGAGAGGAAGTTCAACCATTGTAGATTTTTGTTTTAAAGAAAGAAGTTAGGTTGCTTGAACACAGATTTAATTCTGATTGAATTGGAATAGAATTTTTAAAGAATTGGCTTGAAAATAGAATAAATTTCCCGTTGAGAATGTAAGGATGTTTAACCCTTTTTTATTTTTATTTTATTTATTTATTTATTTATTTTTGCGAAGAAAAAAAAAAAAGTCCTGCTTTTTTGACCACTGCTTCTATTCTAATTGATTAAAAAAGAAAATTACTTAAGAATTTGTACTAAAACGAAATAAAATTTCACAGTTACAATATAAGAATGTTTAACGACTTTTATTTTGGTTTCAGAGGAAAAAGTGTGGTTGTTTGAACTTTGAGCACGGCTTTCATTCTGATGGATCACTGTGTGCGTCACTGGGGAAAGTAAGTCACCCCCCTAAAACTGAAATCTGGATAAAGTTTTAAAACTTTTTTGCACTGATCATGTTAAATTTCATCACAGTGATTAGTTTTGAACATATTTGGGATTCATGGAATTTCTTTCTAAGTCACAGCACTTAGTCGAAAAAGAAAAAAAAAATTCTGAAAAAAAAAAAATATTAATTTGAATTCTAAAATTTTGAATTCGAATTCTGTTTATTTATGAACTATTCCAGGCCATAGGGAAAAACCTTGTTTAGCGTGTTGGCGCCAGTTCATTCCGGTTAACTGATTGCTTGAACGTACACTGCTCGACATTGAAAATGCAACACCAAGAAGAAGTGGTCAGAAAGTGATGAAATTTGGAAAAAAGACAGAGACAGCAAGGAATAATAAATGGTGTCCAGAAGAATGGCTCTCCATTTCCTTTCAACCATTTGCCACAGTTCGTCTTCTGAATGAATCAGGGACAGAGTCTGCAAACGGCGTCCGATCACATTCCACACATGTTCGATTGGTGACAGGTCAGGAGAGTATGGTGGCCAGGGAAGCATCTGTGTGCCTTGGAGATCATGTTGACAGATGAGAGCACTGTGTGGTCGTGCGTTATCCTGCTGAAAAATTGCATTAGATAGCCCTTGAAGGTAAGAAATTGCCTCCGGCTGCAGCACATAATATAAGAATCGTTGGGCCGTCATAGTGCCCTGAATACGAACTAGAGGTGATATGGAATTGTACTCAATTTCGGCCCAAAACCATTATGCCACGTTGTCGTGCGGCGAGACGTTCCACAGTTACGGCCGGATTAGAATTGTCTCCACCTCGATGTTACACACGTATGCGGCGACTATCACTGGATAAACAGAAGTGGGATTCATCTGAGAACACGACATTTCGTCATTCTGTCATCCACGTCAATCTAGTCCGGCACCATACTAAACGTTGTTGTCTATATTATGGGGTCAATGGCAGTCTTCTTAGCGGACGCCGTGATTGCAGACCACGTGCGACCAAACGACGGGAAATAGTTCTGGTCGACACGGGAACATTCAGGGTATCTTGCACCTGCTGCAGAATCGAGGAACAAGTGACTTGTGGGTCTGCTACAGCTTGTCGGTGGATGCGTCGATCCGCGCGTTCTGACGTCACTCTGGCTGCCCCTGCACCCCTCAATCTTGCTACATTTCGTTGTTCCAACCATCTTCGGCACAGCCGATGCACCGTGCTAGCATCCATGTGGGTACCAGCTGCGATTTGACGTACGGACCAACCTCCCCTTCTCAGTCCGATAACCATACCCTTCGTAAAATCGTCTATCTGCTGGAAGTGCCTTCGTTGACGTCGGCCTGGCATTCTCTCGTGTTACACGTATCCTCCAAGACAAAAACAAAATTTCTTCGATAATTCTCCAGTCAGAAATAACGACACGAATATTGCCTATTCTGCAATTTTCCCTTATATCTTACTTCACGTGCGTCGGAGAGCTGCGCATTTCACATCATTTACATAACTCAGTGATGTACGTCTACTCTAAAATTTGCATAAATTTCTGAACACTCCTTCTTGGTGTTGCATTTTCAATGTCGAGCAGTGTACATTGCCGGCTGTTGTTTCATTTATACCATTTATACGCAGCATAAATTAGATAAATTGCTTCGTTTTCATTTTAATTGTCTATCATTAGTTTATTTATAGAATACCTATAGTTATTTCATGGAATAACTAGGTATTCTATAAAATAACTGCATTATTAGTCCGGTCAATTTAGACAATGGAAATAACAAAAATTCCCGGAAAGCTAAATTTTTGTAGAGACCTTGGGTTTAGCATTACAAATAAATTGCCAAAAGTCCCCGTCGATCCATGTGAGCTAAATGAGTTATTCGGGGTCAAAGGTCAAAATTTTAGGTTTTTTGGATTTTTCTCAAAAACGGTAAGCATTATCGAAAAGTACCTCAGACCAAAGTTGTAGATCTCAAAATTCTCTGTAAAAATGGCCCTTATGATTTTTTTTCTCCAAGACCAAATTATTTCCCAGATATTGCGTACCCTCAAAAGACAGCCAGTCATTTACATAATCCCCTCTACTCGCATGGCCTTGAATAACATTTGGTTATTCTAGTCCGTGTGGCGTCGTTCACAAACCCAGGGGTGCCCAACCCACTAAGGGCAAAGGCGCACCCCCTTTATTATCGCGGAGACCCCCCCCCCCCCCCAAAAAAAAGCAGGCACGTAGCTAGAACTTTGTTAAGGGGTGGGGGTCCAAGGTTGCACGAACTTCAAAAGAGGAGGCATGCTAAAGCAGAATTAGTAGCTGATAATTACATAAGACTAAGATAAATCCAATTAAAACTGATCATTAAAATATGATTATTAACTAAAATTAATTAAATAATTGAAATTAATGAAGTCATTAGTTAAAATTATTTAACAAAAAGTTTATGTTAAGTGGCAAATTAATTATTGTCAGTTTGTAAATTAACATTAAACTGAAAGTTATCACATATAAAGTTTCCAAATATGGGTGAACCTCTGTCCTCCTGCAAATAAGTGATATATTTTCTATTAATAAAAAGGACACAATAAAAGAAAAACGGAAAACGAAAACTGTTCTAGAAATTACTTGGAAAATGCATGCGATAATTTAATAAAATATTAAAGCTTTGTAATATATTTCAACAAAATATGTACATTTGTACTTATGCCATTTTATTTGAAAACTAGAAAGTCACCCGTCAAGGCATAACGGGTGAAAATTGCTTCAACTCTTCTTCAATGAACGAAGCAATTGCCTGTTTGGTGATATTTTGATAGTTAAAATTTTAACTCTAACACCAGTGGATTAACCCTAAACTCCAGTGGATAGCGTTCATTGTTTTCGTTTCTTCATTCCTCTGATATGACACAGTCTTATCAGTAAAACTGTTCAAGTTACCGGATCGAGTTCAGCCTTGTCACAATAAAGCCTTTCCTTGCATGTTAAACATTACCAAAACATATTATCGAATAACATATCATGCCGTGGTGCGAATTCATTGTTGAAACACGCGGGTTACTCGATCATCGGCATTATTTATATGAGGATAAATAAATCTATATCTATGGAGTCGAATGTATAACTATATGAATGTTACATAACGTAACCCTGTCCGATTTGAACAACATTTCAGGCAAAATCCCACAACTCTCTCAACGAAAATATTAACAAGGTTTCATTTAAAAAGCTTGAATTAGTTTTTATTTATTTACATTTATAATATTCTTTTGATAACACGAAATAGAATGATATTTCCAATCTTATCCGTTTTCTAAATATCATTCCTAATCATCAATTAAAAGCTTGAACAAACTATTAACTCTTTGAGGGACAGAGGCTTCCTTTGTTGCAACCATTTTTTATATATATATTTTTTCTTTCTTCAGCCAACTGACACAATGATTTCAGTTAGCTGAAAAAAAAAAGAGAAGCAAGAAATAAATGGTGTTGGATTTTTAAAAAGATAGAAGCATAGCGTATAATCTCAGCTTTCTAAAGATGTTAAAATATTTTCGATAGCTTTAATAGAACAATAGTAATCAAATAAATGGTGAGCCTATTCCAATTCACAAACTAAAAATTTCCATCCCCCTTTCCGAAGGTACGAGATTCGTCTCTACGCAAGTGATTTATGGCCTTTTCGGGGAAACGGTCAGCACCCCACTTGTGGGCGTGTTTCTTCCCCACCTGCTGTCCACAGATCGACTGTCCTAAATAGCTGTCTGGAAAGATTTTTTCCTTCGCTTGAGAATTGCGAGGAAAAAACCTGGCTAAAATGACGCTCTTACATATATTTAATTTTGCTTATTTTTTAATAAATAATTGCGTCTTTTTTTTTTTTTTTTTTTTGTAAAATTATGTATATAAACGCAAAATTTAAGCTTTAAAAGTATTTAAATCACGATTTAAATGCAGTTGCAAATCTTCGGGGGGGGGGGGGGGGGGAGATTGAGAGTTTACGTGCTTCTCTCGAAGGGATAAAATTAATTGAACTCACCCATTAAATAATTTTCAGTTAATTTTGTCACAATGTAACTATATATTTTTTAATATTATTACATAATATAAAAAGGAAAGAATATTTGAATATACCAAGAAGAAAATTTGAACTTACCCTTATCACTTTTGTTTGCTTTTCGAGTATTATTGGAATTTAAGGACAGTAAGAAAAAAGATTTGTAACTCAATGGTTTTAAACCCAAGGGTTATATATTATCGCGATTTGTCTATTACTTCTTTTTTCATTGAATTAGTAATTAACATTAAAAAAAAATACATATGTATATGCTTACCTAGAAGAGTTATGGTGGGTCAGAAAGCAAATCATAAGTTTATGATCAGTAGCGGATTTTAGGGGTGGCCCCCCCCAAAGGGATGAATTAATTTAACTATTTTATTAATTATTTTTAATTGAATTCTTTTTTGCATTTTTTATATAGGTTATTGACACAAAACACACACAGCATATTTCGAATAAAAGCATTCTTGTTTGCTAAAGAAGTAATACTAGAGTCAGAGGCCCAGAGTGGCAGAATACATTTAACTCACTGGTTTTGAATTCTAGGGAACGTATTATCGCCATTCGTCTACTAATTCTTCTTTTATGGAATCAATAATTAACATTTAAAAAAAATGTGTAGGTTCACCTAAAAAAGTCATTTTGATCCAGGCAGCTATTTGCCAAATAATAGGTTTCTTTTTCAGCTCATAAAAAATGCAAAATGATAGAAATCACATGATGGTAGTTTCTTGGAAAAATCATGATTATTAATGGAAACGGCATGTAAAATTCAATATGTTATCTCAACTGTGTCATGACTTTAAAAACAATCAGCAACTGCTTTGAAATTCACACAAAAATAGTTTCTGAATTCTTCAATAAAACTTATGTTTTATAAAGTTATGATTTCTTACTCAAATAATATTTTGTAGTTAAAATATAAATGAATTTATAAAACTCAAATGAGGGATGGGTTTATTTAATAACATTTCCCTCAATGTTCCTAATTAAAACCGCTCATTGTATAGCATCTCGGTGACATTAAATTGGATTTAGTATTTAATTGGCTTGAAACGTTGAAGATGTTTTCCGTCCACATTCAAAATATATTAGTGCATAATATTCCTATATTTAGAAGTAGATTCATTGACAGCAAAACCATTAAAAATAAAGTCATTAAAACTCTGTTGTTAAACATCGAAAAGGCGGGGGGAGGGGATTCAATTTTCCGGGCCTCCTCCAAAAGATTTTTCTGTATCCGCCCCTGTTTATGATGGCATCTTTTTCAGCTTATACGAAACAGCATGGTAAATTAGAGTGGTCCAAAATAAGCCTTTTTATTATTTTTTATTTTATTGGTTTTACTCTCCCATTTGGTTTCACCTTTGTAAAAAAAAATGATTGTGAAGTTTGAGCTCATAATTTTAACATTTAGAGAGAGGTTTCTTAACAGCCTCGAAGTTCTGCGTTTTTCCATTTTATGCTACGAATGTAGGTAGAAATAAAGCGGATGCTAGGAAAGGTATGTAATTTCATTTCATGGAAATACACAAAACTTTCCAATCTTTAAAAATCCAAACTTCTAAAATTGCAGATAAAACGTAATAAACTGGAGTTATAATAAGCGAGCTTGGGTCACAGGGGACATTTTTTTGCAATTGTTTTCAGAAGTGTTTCCAGAAATAAAGTTATTAAACTCATACTTCCTACTGAAATAAAAATATTTTTGATGATTTTTTAATCTCTTATGGCAGTGGTGCCAAACAGTGGCGTAGCGAGAAAAAATCCTTGGGGGTGTTAATTTTTTCTGAAGTTTAAAGTAAAGCTATGCCCTCAAGTTTATACACACACACATATATATATAATATATACATATATGTATGTATATACAGTGAAGCACCGTTTATACGTTTTTGAAGGGACTGTATGAAAAAACGTATAATTGGTATAGGTTACTGAGTATTAGACTATGCAGGGACCGATTTGAAAAACACATAATTGATAAAAACGTACAAAAGAGAAACGTATAAACGGTGCTTCACTGCATACATACATATATATATATATATATATATATATATATATATATATATATATATATATATATATAATTTTTTGGGGCTCATGGGGGAGGTTCTAACCCCCCTATCCCTCCCCATGGCTACGCCACTGGTGCCAAACCTTTTTCTACTTGAGACCACACCTCATATTAAAATGATTCTCGCGGTTCAGAAAATAACTAAAATTTGAAAATGTTCAACATTTTTTTTAATTACATGTGAAAACGAGAAAAAAAGAATGAAAATTAAAAACCAATAATTGATGTAATCATTACTTGACGCATCTTTTTTTAAATTGCATCAGTTTATCAGAAACCAATTCTGAATATTTAGCTCAATTTTTGATGTTCTCATTAAACGTGCTTTTCGATTTGTTGAGTTTGAAGAAGACCACGGGCCACACGTATCAACTTCACAGATTGCATGTGCCCCTCGAGCCACAGGTTTTGTGCCGGTGCCACTGTTCTTATGGTATAAATTTTACACTGTTCCGATTCATTAGTATTCTTTTCGTGTAACATTTAGCGTAAACAAAAAATCTGAAAAGAAAACTTGAAATTTATTCAAAACTCTTGCTTTTAAAAACATAAATAAATCAACTACTACGCACAAATTCGAAAAGAGAAAAAAAGGACATTGAAAAAAAAGGTGGGTAAGTATTGATTCAAGACTGCAATCTTTGATTAAAAAACTTCAAAAACAAATTTGATTTTTTTTCGAACGCTTTGCTAATTCTAAAATTTACCCTATGAATTAAAATAGTATGTTTCAAGTCCGAAAAATACGTTCCCTGTAAATTCGTATCGATAAGTGGCTTGGGGGGGGGGGGGGTTAAGGATTCTGTCATCCCCATAGAGCTTGACAAATATGGAAATTAATGCAGAAAACTTTTCATAATCATCATTCTTTTATCGTTACTTTTATTTCGATTCACGTTTCTACAAATGTATTTATAATTTATCATACTAGTGTTTAATTAAATCAGGATAAATTTAATTGATTATTAAATTTACTGACTTCTGGTTTAATATCTTACTATTATAGAAAGTTAATGATGGTGTCGCAGCGGCCAATGAAGTTCTTAAACGTAATTTTCATAATCGACTTTTAAAATGTGAAGCAGAGGCTGAAATAGATCAAATGCTACAGAATATAGATTGCAAAAGATTAAAATAATACTGGAATATAACTGTTATACAAAAGTAACAGCTTTGCTTTTATTCGAAAATATCATTTCAAGTCAAAATAGTTTCTTTAAAATTGGGAGGGGGGTAGGGGGCCTTGTTTTGGCAGATTCCTCAAATTTTGAAAAATTGTTTCATTTTGGTGAGTTCAGCCATACCGCAGGAATTTCGGTAATGATGCGGTAATATTTGATGAACAAGAGCGGCAAATTCGAGTCGCAACGTGATCCATAATTTGTTTTATCAATCCTGCGAATGCTTTTGATTTGCAGATTGATAATACTGCATTTCGAAGGAAAACGAAATGTTAATGGTCCTACTGCATATCCTTCTTGTGCATAAAAAGTAGCATGTGAAAGCATTTTAATAAATCAAATTTCGAAAACGAATAACGAATATAAAATTAACAAAATTTCGAGTTTCAGTGCATAAGGAAAGGAAAGTTAGGCACAAAACACCGATTGTGTAGAAGATTTCGGTCGAAACTTCCCCGGCCAATAAATTTTGAGCGTTGACAGCATAGAGGGGAAGACGTCCCCCAAAACCTGTCAGCAGCTCCACGTAGAGGGGGAAGAAAAAAGGTACAGCTTTCTCTCTCTCTTCCGAAAGCTAGAAAATTTCTGTCTGATGAGTCCTCTTAAGGCGCGGATGTGAATGTCACAGGAAAATTTGATGCCCAGTTTCCACCAGATGGAGACACCTGAGCTCTCTTCGATGCGAAACTGCAAAAGGAATTTAATTTTGTCAAGAGTATTCACAGTCAAACGACCTAAGGGAACTTTTACATGCCGATTAATGGAATGTATACCTAATGAATTAAATTAAGCATCTGTGTAATTTTATTTTAACAACATGTTGTTGATTTTAACAACAATACGTATCATATTTTACGACGTAGGTAATGATTTTTTTCTTCAGTACGATGTTAGCAAAACACTCTATTGCAAGAAATAGTAAATATCTTTAGCTTGAAGAAAATAAGTGTTTAAAAAAAAGGCAATATATAAAAGAAAAGCTCAAAAACATTTACCTCGTATTCACCTTTTTTGTTTCTTTGCTTGTAACGCAGTAAATAGCGGTAATTTTCACCTAGTAATTTATAGTTAAATGCACATGCCTGTTTTTTGTTACGTTTAATGCTACCTTCACAATTTACTAAAGATGGATGCATAGATGCTAATTAAATAACTCCTTAGTACAAAGCCAGTGAATAACAATCAGAAAATGTATTCCAATGATGCAAATACAAATATGTTTTATGGAACAACATCAACTAAGATTTTTTTTTTCGTCAATGAAAAACTAACTTTTTCTTTTGGGATCACAGAATCACAATTCAGTAAAATTTAAAAGTAATAATTTCTAATAAATTACTTATTACATGCGTTAATGTGGCCGAACTTGTAATTTCATAAACTGATCACAGTAAAATATTCAAGTAATTTTCTATTTAAGTTTTCTATAAAATTTTGATACCGTAAAAAGTTTGTTACATAACTTCAAGTTTTATTTATTCATTTATTTTATTTAACCTTCAAACACGAATTTTTTTTTTTTTTTTTTTTTTGGGCATTTAATATGTTCCATGATCATGCTTAAATATTGAGGGGAAACCATCAGTAAAAAATCTACGTAATTTGTTACTCAGAAAGGAGAGAGATGTTAAAAGTAATCTAAAAGTTCAAATAAATTTTTTATCAAAATATAAAATGAATCTGAAATGAACCATTTCAAAAATATAGAGTTAAAATGAAAAAAAAAAAAAAAAAATCAATAATTATTTTTCTCATCCTCAAACACACGAAATGTGTAGAATTTCTTTTTTCACTGCTGGCTTAGAATCTAAAATTAGTTTTTAAATGGAAAAACACATTAACACGTAAAATTGCTCGTATTATCAAGAAAACTTTAAAAGGGAGCACTGCGACTTACCTAGTTTGGGTAAACTTAATTTTCTTTTGCATACAATTTTGTTCAAGATATGTTTCCTATAAGTATGACGTAGATAAAAACTACGTGTTAAAACAGAAAAGAATCGGAATTCAATTACTGATTCACCAGGAACTCACCTCACTCTGGCTGTCTTTCGTACAACATGCGTCTACGAAATCCACGAAAATCCAAAAAGAAAAGAGAAAGAAATAAGGAAAACCACGCCAATGAGACCGTGGGATACGGCGGAAGTGGCAATAAATGCTTGTTTTTACTTTGCCAATGGCAATTTGATGGACCAAGGAGAGGGGCTGAATTTCAAGGTCACAGGACCCAGCTGGTTTGAAAATCGAAAGGGACATTTCCCCGTTTCGGACGGAGTAGGTGACACAGCAAAAAGCAGACGAAAATTGTTGCACGAGGTTCTCGTGTTCTGAATTGACTCAAGCGCTGAGAAAATTGCCGATTACTGGGAATATTTAAGGGGAGAGAATGCTGCGTTTTATAAAATCATTATCTTTCGGAAAAATTTTGTTGATGCGAAATGCAACAACTGAGAAAAAAGGAGAGGGGTCTTTTCGGGAAGGGGGGGGGGGGGGTCCGGACCCCATGGACCCACCCCTTGGCTACGTCCTTGCCGAAAGCAAGCTTCCCCCCAAATGAAAAAATACCCCTCAAAACAATCCCCCTAAAAAATTCGATGGCGCAGTCTGGGCCATGACCCCTCCAAGATGGGTACCCCTGACGTACCTGCTTCTTTTAGAGTTAAACGTGCAGTTCGAGTGAATAAATGTTTTTCAAGCGTCTACTGTTGTTTGTGCTGATCAATTTTTAAGAAAAATGTCACAATTTTGCTTTATTTGCAATAAACTTTTGACTGAAGGTGAAACTGTTGTGCTGGGCAGTCATGAAATGCCAACTTTAATCGATGCAAGTGTCGTGAGAAGTTATAAGAATGCTGATTATTTAAGAAGTCCGTTACAATTCGCGTGAATTGCAGAAAATTATACACCCGGAAAAGTTCAATCTCTGCAGCAACGTGAGGATGAACAGGCCAGTGCTTCAAAAATAAGTCCTTCTCGTACAGTAGCGCGATTAATTGAATTTGAACCCAGCTTTTGTTTTTAAAAACACTGCTTATTTTGTAGCTGTGAAGCAGATGAGGAGGCTGAGAAGAAGAAAAAGCAGAATTATCTCAGAAAAATTCATAAAGCAGCGACTAAATCATACTCAAAATTAAAACGTGCAAGGACAGCTTTTGACACACCTCAGAACGATCTTTGGCTAATTTTAAAAGGGATTCTTTGAATGCAAGTGTAGAAAATTTATGAATTTTTCTGCTATAATTCTGCGTTTTGTTCTTCTCAGCCTCTTCATCTGCTTCCTAATCACAAAATAAGCAGTGTTTTTTACAACAAAAGCTAGATTCAAATTCACTTAATCCCGCTCTAGTACGAGGTGGACTTACTTTTGAAGTACTGGCCATGTTCATTAGGGTGGATTGAAAAAAATCAAAATCTGATAAACGCTAAGAAATAGCCCAGAAAAGTTGCCTATTGTAGAGATATTCGGTTAAGCAAAAGGATTTCGACCGCAAAAAATATCTTGAGGTGTCGCTCGCGCCTTGAAGTTGACCATAAATGCATAAAAACTGGAAAACGTTACAATAATTTCATCAAATATCAAAATTTGATAAATTTGATGTTATCGCTCTTAAGAGTAGGCTTTTCGTGTAGATTACACATTGCATAATATCATTTTAATAATAAACTGTATTTTAAAGTTTCACATATGCGTTGAATCTTGAATTTGACCAATGTAGTGTCAGAATTGAATAACATCGTGTTAGTAGTATATAAATGAGAGTTCTGCTGCAAGAGGCGGCTCTGCGGCTCATAGCCGCCTTCCAACTCCCTGATTGCGCCTCTCACTCCCCCTCTGACCTTGAGTTGATCTTCCTCCTGATAGCCGCCTCCCAGGGCCGCCACGAGAACCCGTAGAAGGTGACGGGGTTTTTTCCTGCGTTTTTGAATATTTTCGCGCCTTTTTGGACTTTGTCGTTTTTTCTTCTAACCTTATACGAAGGTTTTCGCACGACCGCGTTTTCGCTCTTCGTCATGAAAGGTTACAATGGTTTTTCCCGCGTGCTTTTTTTCCCGCGTTTTTGTACTTTGTCGTTTTTTCCTTTTTAGGGAATGGCAACACTGTGTAGAAGGTAAGTTTTTGGATGGCAACGTCAAAGTTTTGGTCGTTATGACAACCAGAGTTTTTAGTTTTCGGTTAGCAACACTTGTTGCTATGTTTTAACTTTTCGATTTTTACTTTTAAGATCGTTCGTGGCGCCATCTATCGTAACTTTGATTTTTTTCCGGACTTAGAATATTTCCCTGAATTTAATTATTTTTATTTTTAGAGTGTCGGAGTTGGGAATCGTAACACCCAAACTTTGAGTTAGCAAAAACGTATGCTAACCACTATGCTATATTTCCTTTTACTTTTTCAGTCTTAATGTGAATCTGTACCATGACAACGAATATTACAATTAAATTAATTTTAAAACCATCAATTAATTTAATCTTTAGTACTAATTATGGCACATCATTAACTAAATTTCAGCTCATAATTGAAACTATCATCATTATTATTATTTTTTATAATAACAAAGTTTTTCACTTAAGTAAAGATTTATTTAAATACAACCCATTCGAGATTTTAGATTTATTTCAATGCTTTGTGGACTTGAAATATATTTTAAACTTTGATTTTCTTTTTCATGCATTTCAAACTTTATCATTTTTTTTTTTTTTTTTACAACATTGATTCTTTGCATGAATTTCAAAACTTGCAATCAATTTACTCTTAGCATTAATTAACACTTATCATTAACAAATTTTCACGGAATTTTTTAAAATCATCTTAAATATGTTTTTTTCTTTTTTTTTACTTTTATACAACAAAATATTTTTTCTAACTTGTTAAATTTTCTTAACTAATTTTTTTTCTTTGTCAAATTTACAAAATAAGTTTTCTAACTTGTAAAAATTTCGAAGAAAAATTTTCTTAACTATTTTTTTTTCTTTTTTTACTTTCATACAACAAAATATTTTTTCTAACTTGTTAAAATTTCGAAGAAATAATTTTCTTAACTATTTTTTTCTTACTCGTAATTTTTTTTTTAATTTTTATTACGAATAAAAATGAAATCAATTTTTTTTTTTTTACTTTCATACAACAAAATATTTTTTCTTACTTGTTAAATTTTCGAAGAAATAATTAACTTAAATATTCTTTCATACATTTTGAACTTTAACGTTTTTTCCTGTCATTTAGCACTTTGATTATTTTTGTTCACTATTTTAGCGTTTTTCAATTATTTTCAGTCTTTAACTATTTTTTTACTTTTTAGTCTTTAACTAATTTCAAGCATTTCAGACTTAGATTATTTTTTCGTGATTTCGATTTTTTTTTTAAATATATTTTAGAGTTTGATCATTTTCTCGCTTGTTTTACCTTTATCGTTTTTTTTTTTTTTCGATATTTTTAAACTTAGAAATTTTTTACAATTAGTGACAGGAATCGAACTTTCAAATTTTTCGAAACATTTTTTTTGCTCCGTACTTAGAGAAAAAATATTAGAAGTTATGATTTGTAAAAGTTTGCTTTCATACTAAATAATTATTACATAAATACGGAAAAAAATAAGTAATAAAAGCATTTTTTATCTAGTAAAAAAAAAAGTCAATTCTCCACTTAGCCCATAACTTTGACTCAAAATGTCAAATTTACCTATGATAGAGAACAAATGTTAAGTATAAAAATTTTTAAATATAAATGTGGCTTGCAACAGCCCACATAAGTCACCCTTTGAAACAAAAGACGTTGCTAAAGAAATTTTAATGGATTTTTAGCCCTCAAACTGTAACCACATTGATTACAATAAAACATAAGTTTGGCGTGCGAGTTGAACTATTTTGCTTCTCATAATTTTCAGTCTTGATTGAAATAGTGGCTTGATGGTATTGTGGCTTAATATTTCTAGATTCTAATCTGACTCTTATAAATTCATCCCTTTTGGTTAGAGAACAAACTGTACCTGACACTTCTTTTTCTTATTTTACCTAGTGTCTCACTGCTTTAGTATGACATGTGAGGTTTTGAGTATCTGACACTTCTTTCTCTTATTTTACCAATCGTCTCGCTGCTTTAGTATGACATGAGAGGTTTCGAAAACCATACTACTCAGTAGGTAGGGTCTGGTGGGGTAAAGTGGTCATAAAATCGTAGGTTTTCAACTTAGGTGGATAATAAATGCAACAAATTCTTTAAACACTTCAACTTTTTTTGTTGTTATTTTACATTGCATTATTAAAGAACACGGTACATTGAATTTTAGGAAGAAAAATATTGATTTTAGTACTTTTATAGAACTTTCTTTTCCCTATGTTTTTATGACCACTTTCCCCCGTGGGGTGGGGGAAAGTGGTCATAGCATGGGGTAAAGTGGTCATAGTTAAAAATAGTAGCAAAACCATTACAAAGAACCCTATGACTTGTATATTTCAATTGTATTTTATAATTAAAAGTATATTCACGAGTACATGCGTGTGTACACGAATATATACGTGTCGTGTTATACACGAGTAAACACGTTCCTACATGAGTAGATACATGAATACATCAGATACATGCATGCACGTGCCTACTCAAGTATATACGTGTATATACGAGTATATAAGCATGTATACTTGATTATCTACAGGAGTGTATAGGTGTTTACATGAGTACATACGTATCACATGTATATACGTGTCACGTATATGTACGTGTCACATGTATATACGAGTATATACGCGTATAAACGAACATCATATGCGCGCATGCACTTGTATCTCGAGAAAATATGTGCATACTTGAGTATATATGTGTATAGTAGACGTATATACGCATATATAAGTGTACATGCATACATATACGGGTATACACGAGTTAATTCGAGGATAAATCCAGTGCGTCTTTGTACGTGTCTACTCACGTATATATAATATGGATGCACGAGTATATACACATGTACACGTGTACACACGATTATATACCTGTGTGTTTGTGACCATATGTTCCTTATTAACTCTTGCTTCTTCTCCTCTCCTTTAATACCTTTTATTAATTTGCTCAAGAATGTAAACTCAGCCTGTACACTTTTATATCATATGCTTGTATGTAAGTGTCTACTCGAGTACGTACGCGTATATACGTGTCTACCTGAGTATATAAGTGTTCTTATATATACGAGTATAAGCGAGCATATACGTGTATAGTAGAATGTATAGCTGTGTGGATAAAAAATACTTGCAGATACCCATATATGTATTTATTGGCGCATTTATGTGAATACGTCTATGTACATGTCTACACGAGTATATATGCGTATATATACGCATATACTCGTATATTTAACCCAGTTTACTATAAAAACAATACATATTGAGTAAAATTAATATTTAATTTGTATCTGCCTTATACCTAAAGATTAAGTGACATTAGATTCGTTAAGCCTAATATTATGACCACTTTACCCCATCTTACTTAAATTGTTCTAATAAATTATCTAAAATAGATTCAGCTAACTGCTAATGAGTAAGAGTTCTTGAGAAATGTAGGAAGCTTCCTGTACAGTCAATCTGTTCCTAATTCTAACAAACAAAATTTCCCAAGGATGTTAAAATAGGTGTTTAGATTTTAAAATGTTTCATGTTCACGCAAAATATTTTTTTTTTACCAAATAAAATTTTTCCAGTTGTAAAATTTTGTATTCAAAATGTAGTTTCGAACTGCTTTACTCTAAAATAAAAGTTTCACATTCATTCGAACGTTTATTTCCAAGCTATAGCCATTTATTTGACGTATGACCACTTTACCCCATTGACCACTTTCCCCCACCAGACCCTACTCAAGATACAAGTGCATACACTCATATGATGTTCGTTTACACACATATATACCCGTACATACACGTGACACGTATATACTCGTGTATACACGCATGCACTCCTTTAGCTAATCACGTATGCATGCTTATATACACGTATATGCTTGAGTAGGCACGTGCATGCATGTATCTGATGCATACATGTATCTACTCATATATGAACGTGTTTACTAATGTTTAAACGACACGTATATACTCGTGTATACTCACATATGCTTGTGCATATACTTGTAACTATAAAAATAAGCGAAATATACAAATATTAGGGTTGATTATAATGGTTTTGCATCTATTTTTAACTATGACTACTTTACCCCATGCTATGACCACTTTCCCCCACCCCATGGGGTAAAGTGGTCATAAATACAAAGGGAAAAGAAAGTGTTATAATGCTACTTAAATCAATATTTATCTTCCTAAAACTCAATGTACCGTGTTCTTTAATAATGCAATGTAAAATAAAAATAAAAAAAGTTTAAGTGTTTAAAGAATTTATTGTATTTATTATTCACCTAAGTTGAAAAACCTATGATTTTATGACCACTTTACCCCACAAGACCCTACACCATCCAGCAATTTCTTTCAAAGTTTTATCGGAAGTCCCTTTTTTGAAAGCGGGAGCTGCCGATAACATAACAACCAAAATTTCTAAAAGATGCAACATACCGACAGTCTGGTTATGCAATCCAGAAACTGCAGTTTAGTACTTATTATGGAATGACTCATCAGTCTGGAATAGATAATAACCGAGTTTAAGGCAAATTTCATCTCATTGAAGCTGAGAGTGACATCAAACTGGTAGCAAGTAAATTTAGTATATCAGCGAGAGTTCGCAGCAATGGTACGATTCACATAGTCAATTACTTTGCTACCAGTTTGTTAGTCAATCTCAGCTTCAACGAAATGACATCTGCTTCCAACTCGGTTATTGTCTATTCCAGACTGGGGAGTTCATAACAAGGAAGAAACTGCAGTCTCTGGATAGCATACCAAACTGCCTGTATATAGCATGCTGTAGTCCTGCCTTAACTCTGGCTAAAGGGCTTACTGCTTAATCTCTAAAAAATGTTGAAATAAAATCATTACAGTATCAATTAATATTCAGTACAAAAGTATTGAAACTGAGATTGAATCCGTAACTGAAGATGCATTTAAACCCGCAATTTACTATGCAAAAGGGCCGTGGTAGCCTGATCGGTAGGGCATTGGACTCGGGGCCGGAGGGGCTCGGGTTCGATCCCCCGCTGGTCGAAGACCCACCGTCGTCATTAAAGGGGACTGGGCGACGTTAAATATGCTCGTGGTCTCAATGTCCTCCAAGTGAAACGATACCTCTGGGGGTGCTAGTACCAGGTAGCTATAGCTCTTGGACTAGTTCTAAATTCTCATTAACTGTTCGATCCGGTGATGGTGCTGCCATCTATCGGTATATAAAATAATGGAGGCAAGGCACTAGTATGCAGACCTCGACATAAATACAGTTGAAGTCAGTGTGACTCTTGAATAGAATAGAATAGAATACTATGCAAAACCTTTCCACCAATGAAAAGCGCTTTCACAGAAAAAAAAAATAAAAACACAAAATTGAGTTCTCGCAAAAGTCAAGTTAAAAACATTTCAGCAACACTATTCAAATTCGCATTTTATTCTTGTAAGGAAACATCCCAAGTCATCGAAGCGCAAGTAACAGGCAGATTCTCAGCAGACACTATCAGAAACGACATAAATCACGTCATGAGGTTAAATCTGTTCTTGTAAAATAAGATCAAAGTTTAGCACGAATTCTATTATTGTTAGTCAAATGAGTCGAAATGTTTTCACGGCAAGTGAATTTTCCCATTTATGTTGATTTACATTTATTAACTTTGCCGTATATTGACCATTGAGTTAAACTCGCGTGGCATCACGCAATGTGTTGAAGCAACTACTCAATGGTTTATTAAGTCAAAATTGATTCTGGTTAACATTAAAATACAGGGACTGATTAGCGAATTGCGTGTGTCAGGTAAAAAGTGCAACGATTGGATGCTTCGGTTAATTGTTTCACAGTTATCCCAGGTAATATTGAGTTATAGGTTGTGATCTTCAGATTTTTGTTTCGGAGGAAGAAGTTACGGTTATTTGAGCACTGCTTCCATTTTGATTGAATTAGAAAAGGAATTACATAAGAATAGGTATTTGGAAAAAAAAAAACTTCCTGTTTAGAATGAAAGGATGTTCAACCATTTTAGATCTGTTTTGAAGGAAGAAGTTAGAGTTGTTTGAGAACATATTTAATTCTGACTAAATTAAAAGTGAAGTTTTTAAAGAATTTGCATGAAAAATACATTTCCCGTTTAGAATGTAAAGATGTTTAACCTTTTTTTTAGCTGAGAAAAAGGTGTTTTTTTTTTTAGCTGAGAAAAATATGTTTTTTTTTTTTTTTTTTTTTTTTTTTTTTTTTTTTTTTTTTTTTTGAGCAATCACGATTGCTTATTATTCTCACTTGAGGGTTTTGAATTCCTATCATTTTATTTTCCCACCAGCACCCTCTGCCAGCAGCACCGTCCCATCGACGGGCCTCACGATGCTGCTCCTCTTGCGAAAACTGTCTTCATGTTGCGTCCATATCCTACACACACACACATACACACACTCATGCCTGCGCACAGACACAAACACACTCCTACACACACACACATACACACACTCATGCCTGCACACAGACACAAACCCATATGCCTATATACACACACACACACGAACGCCTAATACACACACGTGCGCGTACACACACAGCACTGCATACACAACACGCATACACATGTATACACACACACACACGCGCGCACCCACACACATGCGCCTACACAAACACACACGCGCGTTCATACACACACACGCTCGTGATTGCGGAAAACATAATTTGAATTCTAGATGCCAAAAATTCAAATTAATATAATTTTTTTAATTTTTAATTTAATATTGGTTTTTATCTAGGGTTTCTGTTATTCTTCATTTTTGTTTTTCTCGGCATCCTTCCAAAAAAGTGAGACTAAATTCTCTATTTTTTTTAACCACTGTTTCTATTCTAATTGATTTAAAAGGAAATTAAAATTTTACTGCGAGTAAAACGAAATAAAATTTCACATTTGTGAGAATGTTTAACCATTTTCATTTTGGGTTTTAGAGGAAAAAGTTGTGGTTCTTTGAGCTTTTTGAGCACTGCTTGTCTGCCGTTGCACTTGTCAGGTTAAAAGTGCAACGAGTGGATGCTTCGGTTAATTGTTTCACAGTTATCCCATGTAAGATCGAGTTAGGTTGTAATATCCAAATTTTTGTTTTGGAGGAAGAAGTTACGGTTATTTAAGCATTGCTTCAATTTTTATTGAATTAGAAAAGAAATTATTTAAGAATTAGTATTGAAAAGAAAAATAAAATAAACTTCAAGTTTAGAATGAAAGGATGTTCAAGAATTTTAGATTTTTGTTTTGAAAGAAGAAGTTAGGGTTGTTTGAGAACATATTCAATTCTGATTGAATTAAGAGGAAAATTTTTAAAGAATTTGCATAAAAAATAAATAAATTTCCCGTTTGGAATGTAAAAATGTTTGACCATTTTCTTCTGGCTGAGAAAAAGTTGTTTTTTGGCCACTGCTTCTATTCTAATTGATTTCAAGGGAAATTAAAATTTTACTGCAAGTAAAACGAAATAAAATGTCACATTTGTAAGAATGTTTGTTGCATTTGTCAGGTAAAAAGTGCAAATAGTCGATGCTTCAGTTAATTGTTTTACAGTTATCCCGTGTAAGATCGAGTTAGGTTGAGATTTTTGTTTTGGAGGAAGAAGTTACGGTTACTTGAGCACTGCTTCCATTTTTATTGACTTAGAAAAGAAACTCCTAAGAATTTGTATTTTAAAAAAAAGTTAATTTGAATTCTGAAATTTTGAATTCAAATTATGTTTTTCGCACTCACGAGCTGCGACAGGACCATACTCATTGGAGATTTTTTTTCTATAAAGTAAGGGTGCCCCCCTAAGGCACCCCCCTATATATCACGGAGACCCACCCCCCACATGATAAAAATACCCCTAAAAATTAGGGCTCGACCGATGGCATTTTTTGGCCGATGGGCCGATGCCGATTGTTGGCCGATTGTTCAAAGACGGCCGATGGCCGATTGTTTTCCTCCAAATGGCCGATTGCCGATGGCCGATAGCAAAAAAAAAAAAAAAAAATCAAACAGAAATAAATTGATAAGATTATCAGGGATTTAAAGGATCGCTGATTCATTTCATTTTACTTTCTTTCTACGAATAAGGAATCGTATAATCAAAAAAAAAAACAGATTTCGAACTAAACTTCTAGTTTACGGTTTAAAGTTCACAAGTTTTTCCGGCACATTTGTACATGCATATGTATTTAAGAACATATAGATGACCAAAATATCCATTTTGAATGCCTCCTCCGTTAATTATCGTAAATTCTCTTGTGATGTCTTCATGCGCGTAAACTTGTGTCACTCAAAAACGTTATGAAATAGTAAGTTGAAAACACATACGTACGTAGTATGATCTAAAGGTTCAGGACAAATTGTATACAACCTTACCCTGCATAGTTCACTTTACCGAAGCACATCTATCTACAAAATAGTCACCTTGGACGACTATGCACTTCTGCCAACGTTCGTATAGCTTTTCGAAGCACTCCTGGAAGACATTTTACGCAACCTCCTGTAAGGCCTCTAGCGCTGCTGCTTTTAACTTCATCGTGGGGAAGAAGGCGACTTTCATGTTGAGGATGCACGGTTCGATTGGTCAATACTCTGATATGACAAACAAGTAAAATAACGTTTCGTTGAAGTTAGCTCCGTGTGACTTTTACCTGTTCCCAGCAAAAAAACATTTGCATGGACGCCGCTTTCTTCCGTCAGGTGAAGATAAAGCTGCATCACAGAAGATAGCGAAAAATGGCTTCCAGGAGTGATTCCAAAAGTTTTATGAACACTAGCAGAAGTACATAGTCCCTCAAGGTGACCTTTTAAAGGTGGATGTGTTTCGGTAATGTGAACTATTCTGGGTAAGGTTCTGTACAGCTTGTCCCCGAACTTTTGGATCGTACTACGTACAATATGTATAGGGTGTAGTTATGCTTCTCTTTTTTTGACTGCTGTATGATGAAAGAGCAAGAACAACAGCCAAAAAAAAGGAAGAAAAACAAAGAGACTGTTTAATAACCAATTGATTTTTTTTTCTTTTTTTTAAATTGAACATGTAACTAAGATTTCAGTAATATTGTAATAATGTATGGATTTAGGTACACTAAAATAGTTAAAAAAAACATTAAATTATGTTGTTTAATCATTAAAAAAAAGAATAAAACTATGAAACCGTCAACAAATTACGCAATTAAAGTGAAAAGATTGCACGTAGACATTTTTTAGTCATCAAATTAAACAAAAAAGGTAACAGGTAAATTACAATATTAAATCATAATAGGAATATTTTTGCACTTCTTTAAAATTTATGAAAAGAAAAGTTTGCATTTTTCATAAAAGCTATAACAGTGACATACATTTTGCTAAAAAAAGAAATAGTCATAAAAAGAGCGAGGTTCTTTAAAACGCAGCTACAATAAACAAACTCAATATTTACACCAAGTTAATAAAGGAATAAATATACTACTTGATCTGATGTTTGCACACATAATATTGAAAAATGTGATTGTTTAATCTTTTATGAAGCTTTACAAACACGTTCAAATTAAATTTTTAAATTTAAGAATAATTTTCTGAAATTTAAAAAATTGCATAATAGAAAATCCTTGAACCGTTTCTATAAAAACGAAAATAACTTATTCATTGATTTTATATAAATACATAAAAATATTTACTTACAACAGAAAAATCATCGATCACTATAATGATGCAAAAAAGATGGCGCATTACGAAATATAGGTGAAACAAGTATGACAAGTACGCAAAATGGCATTTTTTGACCAAAATAAATAATCGCTATAAATATTTAAGAAATGCTTGAAACGACTAGGGAGGGTTAAGGGGGGAGGGGTCACCCTCTGATTTTTGAGTAACTCACACTTCGGTCCCAACCTCGGCCTCATTTTTTTAGTACAGAACCGCTACCACCAACGACTCGGAAGAGTTTCTGAATCTACTTCAGCACTCTGAAGAAAAAATTCAAAAGTCCCTTTGATTTTCGAATTATGTCACCATTCAAAACGTCTTTAATCAATTTCTTACATTAATGCTCTAAATTATTTCTAAACAATAAATTAAGTTTGAAAAAAAATCTCTAATTTTATGAATGGTGTAATTTAAAGAGCTCTCAGAAGTATAACTGGAATTTAATTTCAGAAATTGAGGGAGTGGGAGGAGGGGCACGCAAGTGTTCTCGGAAATTCAAAAAATAGTCGTAAAAAATAGAGTTCAAAATAATCATAAACATGGAGCAGAAAAAAATTTAAAAACTTGCACCCGAGTTTGTTTTGACGTGCAGTGGCGGATTTAAAATATAGCAAATGTTGCAATTGCACGAGAGGCCCCATAACCATCGGGGCACCATAGGAGTTACAAAAATGCTTATGATAAATGTTTCACAACTTCTGCGATAGAGAAATAGGGCCCCAAAATGTATTTCGACGGGACCTAAACTTGTAACTCTTCCGAAGCGATACAGAAAAGACTGCATTACTGTGATTCATATTACAAGTATTGAAAAATTAAAAATTACCGTCGGTTCAACAGGAATCTACCAAAATGACACAAAAACCGGTTTCACCATCTCATATTTGTTTCCATGATCTCCAATTCGGCGATATATCACCAAATGATTGTCAGTCTGAGGCACTAGATTAGTTTTGTATTGAAATAAGTAATTAATAGCTACAAAAGTGAGTAAACCGGCTTTTCAGAACACCCGATCGAAAACAAAAAAGGAAGTGCACAACTGGCACGCACGCACACCCCACATGCGAAAACTTAACCTTCTACAGCTTACCATCTTAGAGTTATGACTTATGAGAGATATATACGTACATCCAGCTGCAAGAAACAACGCAATAATTAACTTGTTTGGTATCTGAATGCAGTATTAAAAACTCTTTCAGGGGTGACTAAAATAGAAATTCATACTGAAATTTAAGTAAACAATTTTATATGAAAACAATAATTCTCTTTGCTTTGTATTGAAAAGTAGAACAGCAAAGGTCCTTTTTTTTTTCAAAAACATCCGCCAATTCCATCGGCTTTTCGATGTATTTTAAGGCCGATGGGCCGATGTTTCCTGCAAGTTAGCATCGGCCGCCGATGCCGATGCCGATGGCTAAATTGTTGAACCATCGGCGCCGATGCATCGGCCGAGTCCTACTAAAAATTTTAATGCTGCAGTCTGCGCCATGACTCCCGCCCCTAGGTGGGCACCCCTGTAGAAACGGCTCCTGTTCCCCCACAACCTGCCCCACCTCTTGGGCGGTTACGTGTCGTTTATAGTTATGTATGTGTAGGTTTGTGTGTGCGTATACCTGTGTATATGCACGTTGGCGTGTGTGTATGCGTGTAAAGGCACGTATGTGTGTGTGTGTGACTGTGTACTATGTGTGCACGTGTATGAGCGTGCATGTGCGTAGGACGCCAGCGACCAGAAGCGGATTGCTCAGGACCGGAGGAGCCGCGTCTACAGAGGACGGTGGCGTTGAAAAAGGAACCACAACGCCAGGGCTGGTCAAGTGAAAACAATTAGCAAACGTGATTGCTCAAAAAACTTCATGTTTAGAATGAGAGGAAGTTCAACCATTGTAGATTTTTGTTTTAAAGAAAGAAGTTAGGTTGCTTGAACACAGATTTAATTCTGATTGAATTGGAATAGAATTTTTAAAGAATTGGCTTGAAAATAGAATAAATTTCCCGTTGAGAATGTAAGGATGTTTAACCCTTTTTTATTTTTATTTTATTTATTTATTTATTTATTTTTGCGAAGAAAAAAAAAAAAGTCCTGCTTTTTTGACCACTGCTTCTATTCTAATTGATTAAAAAAGAAAATTACTTAAGAATTTGTACTAAAACGAAATAAAATTTCACAGTTACAATATAAGAATGTTTAACGACTTTTATTTTGGTTTCAGAGGAAAAAGTGTGGTTGTTTGAACTTTGAGCACGGCTTTCATTCTGATGGATCACTGTGTGCGTCACTGGGGAAAGTAAGTCACCCCCCTAAAACTGAAATCTGGATAAAGTTTTAAAACTTTTTTGCACTGATCATGTTAAATTTCATCACAGTGATTAGTTTTGAACATATTTGGGATTCATGGAATTTCTTTCTAAGTCACAGCACTTAGTCGAAAAAGAAAAAAAAAATTCTGAAAAAAAAAAAATATTAATTTGAATTCTAAAATTTTGAATTCGAATTCTGTTTATTTATGAACTATTCCAGGCCATAGGGAAAAACCTTGTTTAGCGTGTTGGCGCCAGTTCATTCCGGTTAACTGATTGCTTGAACGTACACTGCTCGACATTGAAAATGCAACACCAAGAAGAAGTGGTCAGAAAGTGATGAAATTTGGAAAAAAGACAGAGACAGCAAGGAATAATAAATGGTGTCCAGAAGAATGGCTCTCCATTTCCTTTCAACCATTTGCCACAGTTCGTCTTCTGAATGAATCAGGGACAGAGTCTGCAAACGGCGTCCGATCACATTCCACACATGTTCGATTGGTGACAGGTCAGGAGAGTATGGTGGCCAGGGAAGCATCTGTGTGCCTTGGAGATCATGTTGACAGATGAGAGCACTGTGTGGTCGTGCGTTATCCTGCTGAAAAATTGCATTAGATAGCCCTTGAAGGTAAGAAATTGCCTCCGGCTGCAGCACATAATATAAGAATCGTTGGGCCGTCATAGTGCCCTGAATACGAACTAGAGGTGATATGGAATTGTACTCAATTTCGGCCCAAAACCATTATGCCACGTTGTCGTGCGGCGAGACGTTCCACAGTTACGGCCGGATTAGAATTGTCTCCACCTCGATGTTACACACGTATGCGGCGACTATCACTGGATAAACAGAAGTGGGATTCATCTGAGAACACGACATTTCGTCATTCTGTCATCCACGTCAATCTAGTCCGGCACCATACTAAACGTTGTTGTCTATATTATGGGGTCAATGGCAGTCTTCTTAGCGGACGCCGTGATTGCAGACCACGTGCGACCAAACGACGGGAAATAGTTCTGGTCGACACGGGAACATTCAGGGTATCTTGCACCTGCTGCAGAATCGAGGAACAAGTGACTTGTGGGTCTGCTACAGCTTGTCGGTGGATGCGTCGATCCGCGCGTTCTGACGTCACTCTGGCTGCCCCTGCACCCCTCAATCTTGCTACATTTCGTTGTTCCAACCATCTTCGGCACAGCCGATGCACCGTGCTAGCATCCATGTGGGTACCAGCTGCGATTTGACGTACGGACCAACCTCCCCTTCTCAGTCCGATAACCATACCCTTCGTAAAATCGTCTATCTGCTGGAAGTGCCTTCGTTGACGTCGGCCTGGCATTCTCTCGTGTTACACGTATCCTCCAAGACAAAAACAAAATTTCTTCGATAATTCTCCAGTCAGAAATAACGACACGAATATTGCCTATTCTGCAATTTTCCCTTATATCTTACTTCACGTGCGTCGGAGAGCTGCGCATTTCACATCATTTACATAACTCAGTGATGTACGTCTACTCTAAAATTTGCATAAATTTCTGAACACTCCTTCTTGGTGTTGCATTTTCAATGTCGAGCAGTGTACATTGCCGGCTGTTGTTTCATTTATACCATTTATACGCAGCATAAATTAGATAAATTGCTTCGTTTTCATTTTAATTGTCTTTCATTAGTTTATTTATAGAATACCTATAGTTATTTCATGGAATAACTAGGTATTCTATAAAATAACTGCATTATTAGTCCGGTCAATTTAGACAATGGAAATAACAAAAATTCCCGGAAAGCTAAATTTTTGTAGAGACCTTGGGTTTAGCATTACAAATAAATTGTCAAAAGTCCCCGTCGATCCATGTGAGCTAAATGAGTTATTCGGGGTCAAAGGTCAAAATTTTAGGTTTTTTGGATTTTTCTCAAAAACGGTAAGCATTATTGAAAAGTACCTCAGACCAAAGTTGTAGATCTCAAAATTCTCTGTAAAAATGGCCCTTATGATTTTTTTTCTCCAAGACCAAATTATTTCCCAGATATTGCGTACCCTCAAAAGACAGCCAGTCATTTACATAATCCCCTCTACTCGCATGGCCTTGAATAACATTTGGTTATTCTAGTCCGTGTGGCGTCGTTCACAAACCCAGGGGTGCCCAACCCACTAAGGGCAAAGGCGCACCCCCTTTATTATCGCGGAGACCCCCCCCCCCAAAAAAAGCAGGCACGTAGCTAGAACTTTGTTAAGGGGTGGGGGTCCAAGGTTGCACGAACTTCAAAAGAGGAGGCATGCTAAAGCAGAATTAGTAGCTGATAATTACATAAGACTAAGATAAATCCAATTAAAACTGATCATTAAAATATGATTATTAACTAAAATTAATTAAATAATTGAAATTAATGAAGTCATTAGTTAAAATTATTTAACAAAAAGTTTATGTTAAGTGGCAAATTAATTATTGTCAGTTTGTAAATTAACATTAAACTGAAAGTTATCACATATAAAGTTTCCAAATATGGGTGAACCTCTGTCCTCCTGCAAATAAGTGATATATTTTCTATTAATAAAAAGGACACAATAAAAGAAAAACGGAAAACGAAAACTGTTCTAGAAATTACTTGGAAAATGCATGCGATAATTTAATAAAATATTAAAGCTTTGTAATATATTTCAACAAAATATGTACATTTGTACTTATGCCATTTTATTTGAAAACTAGAAAGTCACCCGTCAAGGCATAACGGGTGAAAATTGCTTCAACTCTTCTTCAATGAACGAAGCAGTTGCCTGTTTGGTGATATTTTGATAGTTAAAATTTTAACTCTAACACCAGTGGATTAACCCTAAACTCCAGTAGATAGCGTTCATTGTTTTCGTTTCTTCATTCCTCTGATATGACACAGTCTTATCAGTAAAACTGTTCAAGTTACCGGATCGAGTTCAGCCTTGTCACAATAAAGCCTTTCCTTGCATGTTAAACATTACCAAAACATATTATCGAATAACATATCATGCCGTGGTGCGAATTCATTGTTGAAACACGCGGGTTACTCGATCATCGGCATTATTTATATGAGGATAAATAAATCTATATCTATGGAGTCGAATGTATAACTATATGAATGTTACATAACGTAACCCTGTCCGATTTGAACAACATTTCAGGCAAAATCCCACAACTCTCTCAACGAAAATATTAACAAGGTTTCATTTAAAAAGCTTGAATTAGTTTTTATTTATTTACATTTATAATATTCTTTTGATAACACGAAATAGAATGATATTTCCAATCTTATCCGTTTTCTAAATATCATTCCTAATCATCAATTAAAAGCTTGAACAAACTATTAACTCTTTGAGGGACAGAGGCTTCCTTTGTTGCAACCATTTTTTATATATATATTTTTTCTTTCTTCAGCCAACTGACACAATGATTTCAGTTAGCTGAAAAAAAAAAGAGAAGCAAGAAATAAATGGTGTTGGATTTTTAAAAAGATAGAAGCATAGCGTATAATCTCAGCTTTCTAAAGATGTTAAAATATTTTCGATAGCTTTAATAGAACAATAGTAATCAAATAAATGGTGAGCCTATTCCAATTCACAAACTAAAAATTTCCATCCCCCTTTCCGAAGGTACGAGATTCGTCTCTACGCAAGTGATTTATGGCCTTTTCGGGGAAACGGTCAGCACCCCACTTGTGGGCGTGTTTCTTCCCCACCTGCTGTCCACAGATCGACTGTCCTAAATAGCTGTCTGGAAAGATTTTTTCCTTCGCTTGAGAATTGCGAGGAAAAAACCTGGCTAAAATGACGCTCTTACATATATTTAATTTTGCTTATTTTTTAATAAATAATTGCGTCTTTTTTTTTTTTTTTTTTTTGTAAAATTATGTATATAAACACAAAATTTAAGCTTTAAAAGTATTTAAATCACGATTTAAATGCAGTTGCAAATCTTCGGGGGGGGGGGGGGGGGGAGATTGAGAGTTTACGTGCTTCTCTCGAAGGGATAAAATTAATTGAACTCACCCATTAAATAATTTTCAGTTAATTTTGTCACAATGTAACTATATATTTTTTAAAATTATTACATAATATAAAAAGGAAAGAATATTTGAATATACCAAGAAGAAAATTTGAACTTACCCTTATCACTTTTGTTTGCTTTTCGAGTATTATTGGAATTTAAGGACAGTAAGAAAAAAGATTTGTAACTCAATGGTTTTAAACCCAAGGGTTATATATTATCGCGATTTGTCTATTACTTCTTTTTTCATTGAATTAGTAATTAACATTAAAAAAAAATACATATGTATATGCTTACCTAGAAGAGTTATGGTGGGTCAGAAAGCAAATCATAAGTTTATGATCAGTAGCGGATTTTAGGGGTGCCCCCCCCCCAAAGGGATGAATTAATTTAACTATTTTATTAATTATTTTTAATTGAATTCTTTTTTGCATTTTTTATATAGGTTATTGACACAAAACACACACAGCATATTTCGAATAAAAGCATTCTTGTTTGCTAAAGAAGTAATACTAGAGTCAGAGGCCCAGAGTGGCAGAATACATTTAACTCACTGGTTTTGAATTCTAGGGAACGTATTATCGCCATTCGTCTACTAATTCTTCTTTTATGGAATCAATAATTAACATTTAAAAAAAATGTGTAGGTTCACCTAAAAAAGTCATTTTGATCCAGGCAGCTATTTGCCAAATAATAGGTTTCTTTTTCAGCTCATAAAAAATGCAAAATGATAGAAATCACATGATGGTAGTTTCTTGGAAAAATCATGATTATTAATGGAAACGGCATGTAAAATTCAATATGTTATCTCAACTGTGTCATGACTTTAAAAACAATCAGCAACTGCTTTGAAATTCACACAAAAATAGTTTCTGAATTCTTCAATAAAACTTATGTTTTATAAAGTTATGATTTCTTACTCAAATAATATTTTGTAGTTAAAATATAAATGAATTTATAAAACTCAAATGAGGGATGGGTTTATTTAATAACATTTCCCTCAATGTTCCTAATTAAAACCGCTCATTGTATAGCATCTCGGTGACATTAAATTGGATTTAGTATTTAATTGGCTTGAAACGTTGAAGATGTTTTCCGTCCACATTCAAAATATATTAGTGCATAATATTCCTATATTTAGAAGTAGATTCATTGACAGCAAAACCATTAAAAATAAAGTCATTAAAACTCTGTTGTTAAACATCGAAAAGGCGGGGGGAGGGGATTCAATTTTCCGGGCCTCCTCCAAAAGATTTTTCTGTATCCGCCCCTGTTTATGATGGCATCTTTTTCAGCTTATACGAAACAGCATGGTAAATTAGAGTGGTCCAAAATAAGCCTTTTTATTATTTTTTATTTTATTGGTTTTACTCTCCCATTTGGTTTCACCTTTGTAAAAAAAAATGATTGTGAAGTTTGAGCTCATAATTTTAACATTTAGAGAGAGGTTTCTTAACAGCCTCGAAGTTCTGCGTTTTTCCATTTTATGCTACGAATGTAGGTAGAAATAAAGCGGATGCTAGGAAAGGTATGTAATTTCATTTCATGGAAATACACAAAACTTTCCAATCTTTAAAAATCCAAACTTCTAAAATTGCAGATAAAACGTAATAAACTGGAGTTATAATAAGCGAGCTTGGGTCACAGGGGACATTTTTTTGCAATTGTTTTCAGAAGTGTTTCCAGAAATAAAGTTATTAAACTCATACTTCCTACTGAAATAAAAATATTTTTGATGATTTTTTAATCTCTTATGGCAGTGGTGCCAAACAGTGGCGTAGCGAGAAAAAATCCTTGGGGGTGTTAATTTTTTCTGAAGTTTAAAGTAAAGCTATGCCCTCAAGTTTATACACACACACATATATATATAATATATACATATATGTATGTATATACAGTGAAGCACCGTTTATACGTTTTTGAAGGGACTGTATGAAAAAACGTATAATTGGTATAGGTTACTGAGTATTAGACTATGCAGGGACCGATTTGAAAAACACATAATTGATAAAAACGTACAAAAGAGAAACGTATAAACGGTGCTTCACTGCATACATACATATATATATATATATATATATATATATATATAATTTTTTGGGGCTCATGGGGGAGGTTCTAACCCCCCTATCCCTCCCCATGGCTACGCCACTGGTGCCAAACCTTTTTCTACTTGAGACCACACCTCATATTAAAATGATTCTCGCGGTTCAGAAAATAACTAAAATTTGAAAATGTTCAACATTTTTTTTAATTACATGTGAAAACGAGAAAAAAAGAATGAAAATTAAAAACCAATAATTGATGTAATCATTACTTGACGCATCTTTTTTTAAATTGCATCAGTTTATCAGAAACCAATTCTGAATATTTAGCTCAATTTTTGATGTTCTCATTAAACGTGCTTTTCGATTTGTTGAGTTTGAAGAAGACCACGGGCCACACGTATCAACTTCACAGATTGCATGTGCCCCTCGAGCCACAGGTTTTGTGCCGGTGCCACTGTTCTTATGGTATAAATTTTACACTGTTCCGATTCATTAGTATTCTTTTCGTGTAACATTTAGCGTAAACAAAAAATCTGAAAAGAAAACTTGAAATTTATTCAAAACTCTTGCTTTTAAAAACATAAATAAATCAACTACTACGCACAAATTCGAAAAGAGAAAAAAAGGACATTGAAAAAAAAGGGGGGTAAGTATTGATTCAAGACTGCAATCTTTGATTAAAAAACTTCAAAAACAAATTTGATTTTTTTTCGAACGCTTTGCTAATTCTAAAATTTACCCTATGAATTAAAATAGTATGTTTCAAGTCCGAAAAATACGTTCCCTGTAAATTCGTATCGATAAGTGGCTTGGGGGGGGGGGGGTTAAGGATTCTGTCATCCCCATAGAGCTTGACAAATATGGAAATTAATGCAGAAAACTTTTCATAATCATCATTCTTTTATCGTTACTTTTATTTCGATTCACGTTTCTACAAATGTATTTATAATTTATCATACTAGTGTTTAATTAAATCAGGATAAATTTAATTGATTATTAAATTTACTGACTTCTGGTTTAATATCTTACTATTATAGAAAGTTAATGATGGTGTCGCAGCGGCCAATGAAGTTCTTAAACGTAATTTTCATAATCGACTTTTAAAATGTGAAGCAGAGGCTGAAATAGATCAAATGCTACAGAATATAGATTGCAAAAGATTAAAATAATACTGGAATATAACTGTTATACAAAAGTAACAGCTTTGCTTTTATTCGAAAATATCATTTCAAGTCAAAATAGTTTCTTTAAAATTGGGAGGGGGGTAGGGGGCCTTGTTTTGGCAGATTCCTCAAATTTTGAAAAATTGTTTCATTTTGGTGAGTTCAGCCATACCGCAGGAATTTCGGTAATGATGCGGTAATATTTGATGAACAAGAGCGGCAAATTCGAGTCGCAACGTGATCCATAATTTGTTTTATCAATCCTGCGAATGCTTTTGATTTGCAGATTGATAATACTGCATTTCGAAGGAAAACGAAATGTTAATGGTCCTACTGCATATCCTTCTTGTGCATAAAAAGTAGCATGTGAAAGCATTTTAATAAATCAAATTTCGAAAACGAATAACGAATATAAAATTAACAAAATTTCGAGTTTCAGTGCATAAGGAAAGGAAAGTTAGGCACAAAACACCGATTGTGTAGAAGATTTCGGTCGAAACTTCCCCGGCCAATAAATTTTGAGCGTTGACAGCATAGAGGGGAAGACGTCCCCCAAAACCTGTCAGCAGCTCCACGTAGAGGGGGAAGAAAAAAGGTACAGCTTTCTCTCTCTCTTCCGAAAGCTAGAAAATTTCTGTCTGATGAGTCCTCTTAAGGCGCGGATGTGAATGTCACAGGAAAATTTGATGCCCAGTTTCCACCAGATGGAGACACCTGAGCTCTCTTCGATGCGAAACTGCAAAAGGAATTTAATTTTGTCAAGAGTATTCACAGTCAAACGACCTAAGGGAACTTTTACATGCCGATTAATGGAATGTATACCTAATGAATTAAATTAAGCATCTGTGTAATTTTATTTTAACAACATGTTGTTGATTTTAACAACAATACGTATCATATTTTACGACGTAGGTAATGATTTTTTTCTTCAGTACGATGTTAGCAAAACACTCTATTGCAAGAAATAGTAAATATCTTTAGCTTGAAGAAAATAAGTGTTTAAAAAAAAGGCAATATATAAAAGAAAAGCTCAAAAACATTTACCTCGTATTCACCTTTTTTGTTTCTTTGCTTGTAACGCAGTAAATAGCGGTAATTTTCACCTAGTAATTTATAGTTAAATGCACATGCCTGTTTTTTGTTACGTTTAATGCTACCTTCACAATTTACTAAAGATGGATGCATAGATGCTAATTAAATAACTCCTTAGTACAAAGCCAGTGAATAACAATCAGAAAATGTATTCCAATGATGCAAATACAAATATGTTTTATGGAACAACATCAACTAAGATTTTTTTTTTCGTCAATGAAAAACTAACTTTTTCTTTTGGGATCACAGAATCACAATTCAGTAAAATTTAAAAGTAATAATTTCTAATAAATTACTTATTACATGCGTTAATGTGGCCGAACTTGTAATTTCATAAACTGATCACAGTAAAATATTCAAGTAATTTTCTATTTAAGTTTTCTATAAAATTTTGATACCGTAAAAAGTTTGTTACATAACTTCAAGTTTTATTTATTCATTTATTTTATTTAACCTTCAAACACGAATTTTTTTTTTTTTTTTTTTTTGGGCATTTAATATGTTCCATGATCATGCTTAAATATTGAGGGGAAACCATCAGTAAAAAATCTACGTAATTTGTTACTCAGAAAGGAGAGAGATGTTAAAAGTAATCTAAAAGTTCAAATAAATTTTTTATCAAAATATAAAATGAATCTGAAATGAACCATTTCAAAAATATAGAGTTAAAATGAAAAAAAAAAAAAAAAAATCAATAATTATTTTTCTCATCCTCAAACACACGAAATGTGTAGAATTTCTTTTTTCACTGCTGGCTTAGAATCTAAAATTAGTTTTTAAATGGAAAAACACATTAACACGTAAAATTGCTCGTATTATCAAGAAAACTTTAAAAGGGAGCACTGCGACTTACCTAGTTTGGGTAAACTTAATTTTCTTTTGCATACAATTTTGTTCAAGATATGTTTCCTATAAGTATGACGTAGATAAAAACTACGTGTTAAAACAGAAAAGAATCGGAATTCAATTACTGATTCACCAGGAACTCACCTCACTCTGGCTGTCTTTCGTACAACATGCGTCTACGAAATCCACGAAAATCCAAAAAGAAAAGAGAAAGAAATAAGGAAAACCACGCCAATGAGACCGTGGGATACGGCGGAAGTGGCAATAAATGCTTGTTTTTACTTTGCCAATGGCAATTTGATGGACCAAGGAGAGGGGCTGAATTTCAAGGTCACAGGACCCAGCTGGTTTGAAAATCGAAAGGGACATTTCCCCGTTTCGGACGGAGTAGGTGACACAGCAAAAAGCAGACGAAAATTGTTGCACGAGGTTCTCGTGTTCTGAATTGACTCAAGCGCTGAGAAAATTGCCGATTACTGGGAATATTTAAGGGGAGAGAATGCTGCGTTTTATAAAATCATTATCTTTCGGAAAAATTTTGTTGATGCGAAATGCAACAACTGAGAAAAAAGGAGAGGGGTCTTTTCGGGAGGGGGGGGGGGGTCCGGACCCCATGGACCCACCCCTTGGCTACGTCCTTGCCGAAAGCAAGCTTCCCCCCAAATGAAAAAATACCCCTCAAAACAATCCCCCTAAAAAATTCGATGGCGCAGTCTGGGCCATGACCCCTCCAAGATGGGTACCCCTGACGTACCTGCTTCTTTTAGAGTTAAACGTGCAGTTCGAGTGAATAAATGTTTTTCAAGCGTCTACTGTTGTTTGTGCTGATCAATTTTTAAGAAAAATGTCACAATTTTGCTTTATTTGCAATAAACTTTTGACTGAAGGTGAAACTGTTGTGCTGGGCAGTCATGAAATGCCAACTTTAATCGATGCAAGTGTCGTGAGAAGTTATAAGAATGCTGATTATTTAAGAAGTCCGTTACAATTCGCGTGAATTGCAGAAAATTATACACCCGGAAAAGTTCAATCTCTGCAGCAACGTGAGGATGAACAGGCCAGTGCTTCAAAAATAAGTCCTTCTCGTACAGTAGCGCGATTAATTGAATTTGAACCCAGCTTTTGTTTTTAAAAACACTGCTTATTTTGTAGCTGTGAAGCAGATGAGGAGGCTGAGAAGAAGAAAAAGCAGAATTATCTCAGAAAAATTCATAAAGCAGCGACTAAATCATACTCAAAATTAAAACGTGCAAGGACAGCTTTTGACACACCTCAGAACGATCTTTGGCTAATTTTAAAAGGGATTCTTTGAATGCAAGTGTAGAAAATTTATGAATTTTTCTGCTATAATTCTGCGTTTTGTTCTTCTCAGCCTCTTCATCTGCTTCCTAATCACAAAATAAGCAGTGTTTTTTACAACAAAAGCTAGATTCAAATTCACTTAATCCCGCTCTAGTACGAGGTGGACTTACTTTTGAAGTACTGGCCATGTTCATTAGGGTGGATTGAAAAAAATCAAAATCTGATAAACGCTAAGAAATAGCCCAGAAAAGTTGCCTATTGTAGAGATATTCGGTTAAGCAAAAGGATTTCGACCGCAAAAAATATCTTGAGGTGTCGCTCGCGCCTTGAAGTTGACCATAAATGCATAAAAACTGGAAAACGTTACAATAATTTCATCAAATATCAAAATTTGATAAATTTGATGTTATCGCTCTTAAGAGTAGGCTTTTCGTGTAGATTACACATTGCATAATATCATTTTAATAATAAACTGTATTTTAAAGTTTCACATATGCGTTGAATCTTGAATTTGACCAATGTAGTGTCAGAATTGAATAACATCGTGTTAGTAGTATATAAATGAGAGTTCTGCTGCAAGAGGCGGCTCTGCGGCTCATAGCCGCCTTCCAACTCCCTGATTGCGCCTCTCACTCCCCCTCTGACCTTGAGTTGATCTTCCTCCTGATAGCCGCCTCCCAGGGCCGCCACGAGAACCCGTAGAAGGTGACGGGGTTTTTTCCTGCGTTTTTGAATATTTTCGCGCCTTTTTGGACTTTGTCGTTTTTTCTTCTAACCTTATACGAAGGTTTTCGCACGACCGCGTTTTCGCTCTTCGTCATGAAAGGTTACAATGGTTTTTCCCGCGTGCTTTTTTTCCCGCGTTTTTGTACTTTGTCGTTTTTTCCTTTTTAGGGAATGGCAACACTGTGTAGAAGGTAAGTTTTTGGATGGCAACGTCAAAGTTTTGGTCGTTATGACAACCAGAGTTTTTAGTTTTCGGTTAGCAACACTTGTTGCTATGTTTTAACTTTTCGATTTTTACTTTTAAGATCGTTCGTGGCGCCATCTATCGTAACTTTGATTTTTTTTCCGGACTTAGAATATTTCCCTGAATTTAATTATTTTTATTTTTAGAGTGTCGGAGTTGGGAATCGTAACACCCAAACTTTGAGTTAGCAAAAACGTATGCTAACCACTATGCTATATTTCCTTTTACTTTTTCAGTCTTAATGTGAATCTGTACCATGACAACGAATATTACAATTAAATTAATTTTAAAACCATCAATTAATTTAATCTTTAGTACTAATTATGGCACATCATTAACTAAATTTCAGCTCATAATTGAAACTATCATCATTATTATTATTTTTTATAATAACAAAGTTTTTCACTTAAGTAAAGATTTATTTAAATACAACCCATTCGAGATTTTAGATTTATTTCAATGCTTTGTGGACTTGAAATATATTTTAAACTTTGATTTTCTTTTTCATGCATTTCAAACTTTATCATTTTTTTTTTTTTACAACATTGATTCTTTGCATGAATTTCAAAACTTGCAATCAATTTACTCTTAGCATTAATTAACACTTATCATTAACAAATTTTCACGGAATTTTTTTAAATCATCTTAAATATGTTTTTTTCTTTTTTTTTACTTTTATACAACAAAATATTTTTTCTAACTTGTTAAATTTTCTTAACTAATTTTTTTTCTTTGTCAAATTTACAAAATAAGTTTTCTAACTTGTAAAAATTTCGAAGAAAAATTTTCTTAACTATTTTTTTTTCTTTTTTTACTTTCATACAACAAAATATTTTTTCTAACTTGTTAAAATTTCGAAGAAATAATTTTCTTAACTATTTTTTTCTTACTCGTAATTTTTTTTTTAATTTTTATTACGAATAAAAATGAAATCAATTTTTTTTTTTTACTTTCATACAACAAAATATTTTTTCTTACTTGTTAAATTTTCGAAGAAATAATTAACTTAAATATTCTTTCATACATTTTGAACTTTAACGTTTTTTCCTGTCATTTAGCACTTTGATTATTTTTGTTCACTATTTTAGCGTTTTTCAATTATTTTCAGTCTTTAACTATTTTTTTACTTTTTAGTCTTTAACTAATTTCAAGCATTTCAGACTTAGATTATTTTTTTCGTGATTTCGATTTTTTTTTAAATATATTTTAGAGTTTGATCATTTTCTCGCTTGTTTTACCTTTATCGTTTTTTTTTTTTTTTCGATATTTTTAAACTTAGAAATTTTTTACAATTAGTGACAGGAATCGAACTTTCAAATTTTTCGAAACATTATCAGGTCTACAATTTTCATCCAACTATTTTAATTTAAAAACTTGCAATCAATTTACTCTTAGTAGTAATTAACACTCATCATTAACAAATGTTCACGGATTTTTAAAAAATCAAATTAATTTTTTCATGTAAGCAAATTTCGCACTCAAGTTACATTTCATCACTACATATGCTTTTCAAGAGTTTCATTTTATTTATCACATTTTATTTAATCAACTCTAATAATTCTTTTTTGATTAGTATTTAACTTAGTCATTTCATCGCATAGTATTTTACTTTATTTTTTTTTCATACTAGCACTCTTGTTACAATAAAACAAAATTTTCACGAAGTAGATTCACTTTGACTATTTCATTTTCCCAATAATATTTTATTTTACTTTACCATACTTTACTATTTTACTTACTGCGTTTTACTATTTATCATTCATTACAGCTTTTCCAAAATATTACTTTACAACCAACTAATTTCATTAACAGAATTTTCATTACAATTTATAAATTTCAGTTTTATTTAATTATTTTTACCTACGGTAAAATAAAACACATCACATAAAAATCTTAAACATCAATGAAGAACCCAAGAAATGTTAAAATTATAAGTCGAGTATCAAAACTTCATGTCAGCAAATTTTAAAAATAGACTCACCGAAAAATAACTTCTACTGAAATTCATTTCAAAACTTACAATCAATTTACTCTTAGCATTAATAAACACTTATCATTAAGAAATTTTCATGGATTTTAAAAATCATCTTAAATAATTTTTTCATGTAAGCAAATTTCGCGCTCAAGTTACATTTTATCACTACATATGCTTCTCAAGAGTTTTATTGAATTTATCACATTTTATTTAATTATTTTTGATTAGTATTTAACTTAATCATTTTCTTGCTTGTTTTTACTTTATCGTTTTTTTTTTCACCGATATTTTTAAACTTAGAAATTTTTCACAATTAGTAGACCTGATAATGTTTCGAAAAATTTGAAAGTTCGATTCCTGTCACTAATTGTGAAAAATTTCTAAGTTTAAAAATATCGGAAAAAAAAAACGATAAAGGTAAAACAAGCGAGAAAATGATCAAACTCTAAAATATACTTAAAAAAAAATCGAAATCACGAAAAAATAATCTAAGTCTGAAATGCTTGAAATTAGTTAAAGACTAAAAAGTAAAAAAATAGTTAAAGACTGAAAATAATTGAAAAACGCTAAAATAGTGAACAAAAATAATCAAAGTGCTAAATGACAGGAAAAAACGTTAAAGTTCAAAATGTATGAAAGAATATTTAAGTTAATTATTTCTTCGAAAATTTAACAAGTAAGAAAAAATATTTTGTTGTATGAAAGTAAAAAAAAAAATTGATTTCATTTTTATTCGTAATAAAAATAAAAAAAAATTACGAGTAAGAAAAAAATAGTTAAGAAAATTATTTCTTCGAAATTTTAACAAGTTAGAAAAAATATTTTGTTGTAAGAAAGTAAAAAAAAAAAAAAATTAGTTAAGAAAATTTTTCTTCGAAATTTTTACAAGTTAGAAAACTTATTTTGTAAATTTGACAAAGAAAAAAAAATTAGTTAAGAAAATTTAACAAGTTAGAAAAAATATTTTGTTGTATTAAAGTAAAAAAAAAGAAAAAAACATATTTAAGATGATTTTAAAAAATTCCGTGAAAATTTGTTAATGATAAGTGTTAATTAATGCTAAGAGTAAATTGATTGCAAGTTTTGAAATTCATGCAAAGAATCAATGTTGTAAAAAAAAAAAAAAATGATAAAGTTTGAAATGCATGAAAAAGAAAATCAAAGTTTAAAATATATTTCAAGTCCACAAAGCATTGAAATAAATCTAAAATCTCGAATGGGTTGTATTTAAATAAATCTTTACTTAAGTGAAAAACTTTGTTATTATAAAAAATAATAATAATGATGATAGTTTCAATTATGAGCTGAAATTTAGTTAATGATGTGCCATAATTAGTACTAAAGATTAAATTAATTGATGGTTTTAAATTTAATTTAATTGTAATATTCGTTGTCATGGTACAGATTCACATTAAGACTGAAAAAGTAAAAGGAAATATAGCATAGTGGTTAGCATACGTTTTTGCTAACTCAAAGTTTGGGTGTTACGATTCCCAACTCCGACACTCTAAAAATAAAAATAATTAAATTCAGGGAAATATTCTAAGTCCGGAAAAAAAATCAAAGTTACGATAGATGGCGCCACGAACGATCTTAAAAGTAAAAATCGAAAAGTTAAAACATAGCAACAAGTGTTGCCAACCGAAAACTAAAAACTCTGGTTGTCATAACGACCAAAACTTTGACGTTGCCATCCAAAAACTTACCTTCTACACAGTGTTGCCATTCCCTAAAAAGGAAAAAACGACAAAGTACAAAAACGCGGGAAAAAAAGCACGCGGGAAAAACCATTGTAACCTTTCATGACGAAGAGCGAAAACGCGGTCGTGCGAAAACCTTCGTATAAGGTTAGAAGAAAAAACGACAAAGTCCAAAAAGGCGCGAAAATATTCAAAAACGCAGGAAAAAACCCCGTCACCTTCTACGGGTTCTCGTGGCGGCCCTGGGAGGCGGCTATCAGGAGGAAGATCAACTCAAGGTCAGAGGGGGAGTGAGAGGCGCAATCAGGGAGTTGGAAGGCGGCTATGAGCCGCAGAGCCGCCTCTTGCAGCAGAACTCTCATTTATATACTACTCGTGTTGCTCCGTACTTAGAGAAAAAATATTAGAAGTTATGATTTGTAAAAGTTTGCTTTCATACTAAATAATTATTACATAAATACGGAAAAAAATAAGTAATAAAAGCATTTTTTATCTAGTAAAAAAAAAGTCAATTCTCCACTTAGCCCATAACTTTGACTCAAAATGTCAAATTTACCTATGATAGAGAACAAATGTTAAGTATAAAAATTTTTAAATATAAATGTGGCTTGCAACAGCCCACATAAGTCACCCTTTGAAACAAAAGACGTTGCTAAAGAAATTTTAATGGATTTTTAGCCCTCAAACTGTAACCACATTGATTACAATAAAACATAAGTTTGGCGTGCGAGTTGAACTATTTTGCTTCTCATAATTTTCAGTCTTGATTGAAATAGTGGCTTGATGGTATTGTGGCTTAATATTTCTAGATTCTAATCTGACTCTTATAAATTCATCCCTTTTGGTTAGAGAACAAACTGTACCTGACACTTCTTTTTCTTATTTTACCTAGTGTCTCACTGCTTTAGTATGACATGTGAGGTTTTGAGTATCTGACACTTCTTTCTCTTATTTTACCAATCGTCTCGCTGCTTTAGTATGACATGAGAGGTTTCGAAAACCATACTACTCAGTAGGTAGGGTCTGGTGGGGTAAAGTGGTCATAAAATCGTAGGTTTTCAACTTAGGTGGATAATAAATGCAACAAATTCTTTAAACACTTCAACTTTTTTTGTTGTTATTTTACATTGCATTATTAAAGAACACGGTACATTGAATTTTAGGAAGAAAAATATTGATTTTAGTACTTTTATAGAACTTTCTTTTCCCTATGTTTTTATGACCACTTTCCCCCGTGGGGTGGGGGAAAGTGGTCATAGCATGGGGTAAAGTGGTCATAGTTAAAAATAGTAGCAAAACCATTACAAAGAACCCTATGACTTGTATATTTCAATTGTATTTTATAATTAAAAGTATATTCACGAGTACATGCGTGTGTACACGAATATATACGTGTCGTGTTATACACGAGTAAACACGTTCCTACATGAGTAGATACATGAATACATCAGATACATGCATGCACGTGCCTACTCAAGTATATACGTGTATATACGAGTATATAAGCATGTATACTTGATTATCTACAGGAGTGTATAGGTGTTTACATGAGTACATACGTATCACATGTATATACGTGTCACGTATATGTACGTGTCACATGTATATACGAGTATATACGCGTATAAACGAACATCATATGCGCGCATGCACTTGTATCTCGAGAAAATATGTGCATACTTGAGTATATATGTGTATAGTAGACGTATATACGCATATATAAGTGTACATGCATACATATACGGGTATACACGAGTTAATTCGAGGATAAATCCAGTGCGTCTTTGTACGTGTCTACTCACGTATATATAATATGGATGCACGAGTATATACACATGTACACGTGTACACACGATTATATACCTGTGTGTTTGTGACCATATGTTCCTTATTAACTCTTGCTTCTTCTCCTCTCCTTTAATACCTTTTATTAATTTGCTCAAGAATGTAAACTCAGCCTGTACACTTTTATATCATATGCTTGTATGTAAGTGTCTACTCGAGTACGTACGCGTATATACGTGTCTACCTGAGTATATAAGTGTTCTTATATATACGAGTATAAGCGAGCATATACGTGTATAGTAGAATGTATAGCTGTGTGGATAAAAAATACTTGCAGATACCCATATATGTATTTATTGGCGCATTTATGTGAATACGTCTATGTACATGTCTACACGAGTATATATGCGTATATATACGCATATACTCGTATATTTAACCCAGTTTACTATAAAAACAATACATATTGAGTAAAATTAATATTTAATTTGTATCTGCCTTATACCTAAAGATTAAGTGACATTAGATTCGTTAAGCCTAATATTATGACCACTTTACCCCATCTTACTTAAATTGTTCTAATAAATTATCTAAAATAGATTCAGCTAACTGCTAATGAGTAAGAGTTCTTGAGAAATGTAGGAAGCTTCCTGTACAGTCAATCTGTTCCTAATTCTAACAAACAAAATTTCCCAAGGATGTTAAAATAGGTGTTTAGATTTTAAAATGTTTCATGTTCACGCAAAATATTTTTTTTTTACCAAATAAAATTTTTCCAGTTGTAAAATTTTGTATTCAAAATGTAGTTTCGAACTGCTTTACTCTAAAATAAAAGTTTCACATTCATTCGAACGTTTATTTCCAAGCTATAGCCATTTATTTGACGTATGACCACTTTACCCCATTGACCACTTTCCCCCACCAGACCCTACTCAAGATACAAGTGCATACACTCATATGATGTTCGTTTACACACATATATACCCGTACATACACGTGACACGTATATACTCGTGTATACACGCATGCACTCCTTTAGCTAATCACGTATGCATGCTTATATACACGTATATGCTTGAGTAGGCACGTGCATGCATGTATCTGATGCATACATGTATCTACTCATATATGAACGTGTTTACTAATGTTTAAACGACACGTATATACTCGTGTATACTCACATATGCTTGTGCATATACTTGTAACTATAAAAATAAGCGAAATATACAAATATTAGGGTTGATTATAATGGTTTTGCATCTATTTTTAACTATGACTACTTTACCCCATGCTATGACCACTTTCCCCCACCCCATGGGGTAAAGTGGTCATAAATACAAAGGGAAAAGAAAGTGTTATAATGCTACTTAAATCAATATTTATCTTCCTAAAACTCAATGTACCGTGTTCTTTAATAATGCAATGTAAAATAAAAATAAAAAAAGTTTAAGTGTTTAAAGAATTTATTGTATTTATTATTCACCTAAGTTGAAAAACCTATGATTTTATGACCACTTTACCCCACAAGACCCTACACCATCCAGCAATTTCTTTCAAAGTTTTATCGGAAGTCCCTTTTTTGAAAGCGGGAGCTGCCGAGTTTTACGAGTTCTGCTTATCGATGAGCTCATAGTAGTCTCTCAGCTTCAAAATTGAAATCTGGAATTATAAATGTTCATTGTCCATCTTCAAACTGGTCGTCGTAATACGTCTCGAAACAAGTTCTCTGATGATGGTCATCTGTAATGCCTGGTGTTATATTTTTTAGATTCTCAAAGTAACCAGTTTGCAGAATAAGAGCTGATGATTCAAACATAGCACAATGGCAAGTTTGAAGAATTCGATTGTATAGCGAAAATTTACAATTCCAGAATTCAACTTGAGTTCTTTGATAAGCAGAAGTGGGAAAACTCGGATGAACTTCTTAAAAAAGGAATATCAGATAAAACTTTAAAAGAAATGGTGCTTGAGGGCGTAACTACTGAATTATATGATTTCCAATACTCACGTTATACTAAAGCAGTGAGACGATGCGCAAAATTAGATGAAGAAGCGTCAACCACAGTTTGTCTAACAAGAGAGATGGATTTCTTAGAGTCAGATTAGAATCCAGAAAATAATACGACTTGCCAGCCAAACTATGTTTTATTGTATGAAATGTGGTTACAGTTTGAGAGCTCAAAAAACACTTAAAGGGGGGTTGTTTTGAGAGGTATTTTTCTCAGTTTTGGAGCGGGGCTCTTGCTTTTGAGGAGGGGGGGGGGGCTCCGAGATATTGAGGGGAGCACCCATGTCCTTAGTGGGTTGGGCACCTCTGGGTACGTGAACGATGCCACACGGACTAGAATAGCCAGATGTTATTCAAGGCCATGCGAGTAGAGGGGATTCTGTAAATAACTGGCTGTCTTTTGAGAGTAAGCAATATCTGGGAAATGGTTTGGTCTTAGAGAAAAAATCATAAGGACCATTTTTATAGAGAATTTTGAGATCTACAACTTTGGTCTGAGGTACTTTTAGATAAAACTTACCGTTTTTGAGAAAAATACAAAAAACCTAAAATTTTGACCTTTGACCCTGAATAACTTTTTTAGCTCACATGGGATCGACGGGGACTTTTGGCACCATTGAGAAGGAATACTAATGGAGGGAGCCATAGCAAATGTCTCAGTGAAATAAGCTTGGGATCCAATGTTTCCCAGGTCAGGTGACTTTTTTGGCTGGGAAGTTGTCGCGTTTTGGCACGCAGTCGTTCTTTTGGCATTAAATATTTTTCAGACGACGCGACGGCGCTTATTATGAAGTCGGGGCTGCAGATCAGAGCAACTCTGGCTCCAACTCCTTTACCGCATAATAATAAATAAATAAATAAATAACGGATACAAATACAGGCCTATCATTCAAATTCCCTCTCCCCACTTCTTTCCGGATTTTAAAATATAATGTAATTGCATTTTTCATGTATTTTGATGTTTATTCCCTAAAATGGCGGGCATGTACAAATAGTTTAAAGTGTTCTGTTATTGACTGAAAATTTATGGATTCATATGTATTGTAATCAATGTTTTGAAATGATTTCATACGCAGGCATACTAGTATTTAAGTTGAAGCATAAAAATAACAAATCTTTATTCTTGCGCATCTGCTGTTCACAGGAGCTTGGCGAGAAAATACACGCCAACAAAGCAAATGTACACAAAATGCTTAAAAGCCGTTAAAATAATTTCTAGATAAGTAAAAAGTGTTTTTATGGAACTAAAATGTTATTTGCACTCAAGATATATAATGTTTTACAACTTTTATAGGTAAAATAAGTACAAAAATTTAAAAATTACAAGCTACTGTGGAATATGTACTCGTTGAATGCATATAAATGTAATTTTTTCTTTCTTTAGAAGTAAACATTTGTACGTGCTAGGGAAAAGTTACTGGACCTCCTGGTGTGGCTTTTTCCTCACAGTTTACAATGCTAGAATACTTCACTATTACTATAAATCTAATTTTTCCCTTCTACAGTTAAAGGTTGTTATCATACATGGCTTCAGCTAATGAAAACTTCTTGTGCGGTTACGGTCAACTCGAAATTGCTCCCCAGGTCACATGGTACTGTTGCCGTATCGGGATAGTAGGGTTGCACTCTCTCAATCTATTCCTTCTCAATGTTTGGCACTTTATTTGTAATGCTAAACCCAAGGTCTCTAAAAAAATTTAGCTTTCCGGGAATTTTTGTTATTTGATCACTATTTTTTTGTCTAAATTGACCGGGCTATATATACTTTAACGGTACTATATATATAATCTGGAACTTCTCTAATCAAAGCCTTCAGTAATCCTCACCAAAATTCTCGTTCTTAAATATTTACTCTCTAACTAGACATAAAACAAGAATAGCAGCATTAGACACATTTCTTGTTTATAGCTTGACAAATACATACAAAACATCTCGCTCTTTTACTTTAACGTTTCAAATAATTTACGCTTAGTTTTGGTGAATAAAATTTATTATTGTCGCTGAACTATCTGCTGTACCTCAGATATAAGCGATAAAGAAGTAAACAACCGCAGCATAAATCTAAATTTCTTGCCATTTTGATTTAAACACTAATATAATGCTATCATTTTAAAAGAGCAAATAAATACTCCGAGAGCATTTCAGGTTATTTGAAGTTTACCAGATGACTTGGAATCTATTTTCTACTTTCCCGACGAAAGAATTTTCTCTGGGGTATTCTTATTTGTTCGAAGAAGCAAATTTCAGCTGATTTAAAGAAAACTTTTCTGACTGAATACAGATTAAAATGTTTTTCTTCGAAAGGGGGGGGGGGGACAATGCAGTCGAAATTATTCTTCTTTGAAGTTTTAATCCATCAAAATTCCCTTGAAGATGGATAGAAGTTTTGCTTCAGATTCAATGTTAAACGGTAATTTTAACTGTGGTTTTCATTTATTACGTGTATATAGAAGATCAGAGACTCCGTGGCCCTGTGGTAGACGCTTTGCTGCGTATGGCGCAGGTTGTGGGTTTGACTTCCACCGTTGGCCTGGGTGTTACTTCCTTCTTTTTGTGTTGTAAATATTTCCTAAAAATAATCCTTTCTTAAAATAAATAACATTTGTTGTTAGTGCAACAGTTTTTATAACTCATTCGAACAGTTTAAACAAATGGAGAACTTTGTTGTTTAATGTATTATTTACTAGCATTAATAAATTAGTTCAATTGGTAATCAATACGTTTTATTAGTGTATTCATAAATCAATTTTATTCTTAAAATGATATATCATTTAATGCTTAAACTGTTTGCTTTAGATTTGTTTCTAGTATTCACATTTTTTTTTTTTTTTTGAAGAAATAGGTTTTTCTTAATTTAAACTATGCAAACAAACTCTTTCATTTCTTCTTTTTTTGGTTAATGACGAAACATTTTGCAATTTCATCCTTAAACGTTTCTTTTTATTAGTTTCTTTAAAATGTAAATACATTCCTCAAAAGTTGCATATTTCGAGATTCACTACCTTGAACTGAAAATTATAGCAAAATGAAATAAAAAATAATAAGGCAGTTGTCTAATGACGAGAAATGTTGTCCCCAACCGTTTTTTTATTAGTTACCAAAAAAAAAGTGAGTGCAATCCTTAAAGGTTGTTTCTCTGCTGGGGTATTGTCAATGCAGAGAAAACAACATATACTCGCCACACTAAACAAATGCTTTCATATTTCGAGATTCACTACCTTGAACTGAAAATTGTAGCAAAATGAAAAAAAGAAAATAATAATAATAATAATAATAATAATAAGGCAGTGGTCTAATGACGAGAAACGTTGTCCCCAACCGTCTTTTTTTATTAGTTACCAAAAAAAAAAAGTGAGTGCATTCCTTAAAAGTTGTTTCTCTGCTGGGGTATTGTCAATGCAGAGAAAACAACATATACTCGCCACACTAAACAAATGCTTTCATATTTCGAGATTCACTACCTTGAACTGAAAATTGTAGCAAAATGAAAAATAATAATAATAATAATAATAATAATAATAATAATAAGGCAGTTGTCTAATGACGAGAAATGTTGTCCCCAACCGTCTTTTTTATTAGTTACCAAAAAAAAAAAGTGAGTGCATTCCTTAAAAGTTGTTTCTCTGCTGGGGTATTGTCAATGCAGAGAAAACAACATATACTCGCCACACTAAACAAATGCTTTCATATTTCGAGATTCACTACCTTAAACTGAAAATTTTAGCAAAATGAAAAAAAAAAATAATAATAAGGCAGTTGTCTAATGACGAGAAATGCTGTCCCCAACCGTCTTTTTTATTAGTTACCAAAAAAAAAAAAAAAAAGTGAGTGCATTCCTTAAAAGTTGCTTCTCTGTTGGGGTATTGTCAATGCAGAGAAAACAACACATACTCGCCACACTAAACAAATGCTTTCATATTTCGAGATTCACTACCTTAAACTGAAAATTGTAGCAAAATAAAATAAAAAATAATAAGGCAGTTGTCTAATGACGAGAAATGTTGTCCCCAACCGTCTTTTTTATTAGTTACCAAAAAAAAAAGTGAGTGCATTCCTTAAAAGTTGTTTTTCTGCTGGGGTACTTGCCAATGCAGGGAAAACATCCAGCATTCTTCACAATGTATAATGCTTTGATAATTATGATATTTCATAACCTTGAGCATGCACATGTTATCCAATAAAATAAAAAAGAGTAGGGCAGTTGTCTTTAAGTACGTTGCATGATAGGTTATGTCAAAATGCTGACAGGCAGTTTCGAGGGGGGACAGGGACCCCGAGAACAGAGGCTGATACAAGAGAAGGTTCATGGGGGTCATGCCTAAACCGCCGATAATGTTATCCATCCACCATCATCGTATATTGTATGCGTGCATAATTTATAAATTACACGCAAGACCGATATCAAATATCATGTAATATATTCTTACACACTGGGTTTAAATGATTAAAGAATAAACAAAATGTTTGTCGCATAATCTTTTCAATTTATTAATTTGTTTAAGTAAATATTTGAAATAATACTTTCCTTCTTGCTTATAAAGTTCATTAATAAAGTTTATGTCGTTATAGGTGCCATATACCTGGCGGATTTAGGGCGCTTTATTGATGCCCAAATAGTTCTCTAAATATTTCGCAACCAAAACTCTATATTTTCCAGCATGAACACCCCTAAAATGCTAGTCTGTGCCCCTGCTTGAGAAGTAATTTTACTAAAATTATCACCCACTCTTATAACAGTTTTGTGGGAATGCAATTGAAGGGAGTGAAGGAAAATACATGGTTTTACTTTGTTAACAAGTTATTATTTCATTACGCTTTGCTTGCGAAATTAAACTAGAATGAATCTTTATTGAGGCAATACTCGTCAAAACACTGTAAAACCAGCAGCGTCAATTTTAAATTTTGTTCAGATGGTACAATCTGTGTCAATCATTGCAGAGAGTTTACCTTCATAGTCTAGAAAGTTTTTGAATTTAGCTTATTGCTCATTTGGAAGAAGAGTGCCTCAGTAGGAAGAAATGAAATTTTACAAGAGAAGAGCGTTTGAAGTTGAACTCTTCAGGCAATTTGCATTAAGAAAAGTAAGTTTGTTGTGCTCTCCAGTGATTAATATTAGAACAAAAAGTCTGATTTTCCAAAGAAGATAACGTCCTTTGAAGGCCTTTAAGCGAAAAAAAAAATTAAATTTCATATTGTGGCACTCTTCTTCCAAACGCGCGATATGTTAAAATACAGAAAACAAAAAGTAAGTTATGGATAAAAACAACGTCAAAAAAGCACAAATTTTCAGAATTACATCATACACGTGTTTTGGCGTTTCAGGGAACGCCTGTTTCAATGCAAAAAGTAAAGAGCTTATGGATGAAAAGACATCCGACATCCTGTCTTTTCATCCACACTCTAAAAACAGCAATTTCAAAAGTGACGAAAAAGTACTCAAATTTGAACATATCGCGAGTCACAATGGCTCCGACTATGTGGTATTCAAATTTGAAACATTCAAATACTCATCAAGTGCTTAAATCAACATGTGTGCTCATTTTTGAGGGATTTGTTCTCATTTGTGAATATGTAATAATTTCAAAACTGAGTATTATGAGTATGAAATGAGATTTTGATGATTTTTGAGTATGAAATAATTCAGCACACAATTTAAAAACATGGGTACTCATATTTGAAACAAAAGGTTTCAAGAAAATTTGAAACCATGAATGTTCTCATTTTTGAAAACTTTATTTTTCTCAGTGCATAAGTTCTTTACTTTTTTGCATTGAAAAAGGCGTTCCCTGAAACGCCGAAACACGTGTATGATGTAATTCTGCAAATTTGTGCTTTTTTGACGTTGTTTTTGTTTACTTTACTGTTCAGCACAAAGGTATTTATTTATCTTAAGTTATGGATATTTTTTTTTTGTTTCCCCTGAAAAACATTCCTGGTCCGAGATACAGCTTGCCGAAGATGGCAACCTGGATGTCATTTCTTACTTCCGATTTTCGACAAAAATGTCAAACAAAATTGCTTTATCTCCAAAATGGTGAACGATACGTATTTTGTTAAAGTTTTCTTAATTTAAGAAGCAAATATAATATTTTCTTTAAAACCATATGCACCATTTCAAAACATGTGCAAAATATTTCTTGCTAAAGCGTTTTAATAATATATATATATATATATATATATATATATATATATATATATATATATATATATATATATTTTTTTTTTTTTTTCAAAAATACCAATTTCAAAAACTTTGATATTTTTAACTGTTGATCGGTATCACTGAATACTACATTCTTCGAAAATTAGAGCTTCCACTAATGAGTTTCACATGTTTTGGAGACATTTGAAAAAATAATTGTATTTTCGGGAACTCTGTAGTCTATATGTAAAAGTAGACGTAAAAATTCCAAATTTTATTCAGCAGCAAGTGGCCAGAAGGTACTTTTAATTTAGTTACATAGTCTCATTTTCATTTTTAGTTGCCACTTTAACCGGAATTTTTATTTTTGTGAAAACAAGAAGACACTATGCTAAGCGAGTCTTTTGGCACTACGCTGAAAGGTTGTGTGAGCAGAAAGGTTTCGATTGAGAAATCGACTAAGGACTGATATGGAATCAATTTTATTCATCAGTTATTTGAATTTAAAGTAAGTAATGTAAATTCTTACTTTAAATGGGGGAGATGTCAGATTGCCACTACTGAAATTTTCAGACTTAAGAGCAGCTACTACTGCATCAAATTTGAGGTTTGTGAAAAAATGGATAAAAGACTGAACAAATTGAAATTCTGGCATTTTTGTAAAATGAGACGATTAAGGAAGAGTTGGGCTATAATTCACTCATTGAGTTTCAAGAAAGGTAATCAATACTGTAGACACACAGTTTAAAAACAATAAAATATGTTTTACTGTGGCCACTATTACTGCATTTTAAACCTGAAGTGTCCACTACTGAAGCACTGGCCACTACTGGTGTGTTTATCTTTTACGAAAAAAAAAGTGTCTACTAGTCACTCACTGCTGATTAAAAGTTTGAATTTTTAAGCCGACCTTTAAATAGAGTATCTGAAAAACCATCATTTTTTCAAATGCCTTTAAAACCTGTTAAACTCAAAAGTAGAAGCTCTTTGTTTCAGGGAATGCAGTATTTAATAATATAAATTAACAGTAAAAAAACTCAAAATTTTTGAAAAATATTATAAAATTATATATATATATATATATATATATATATATATATATATATATATATATATATATATATATATATATATATATATATATATATATATTGAAAACACTGTAGCAAGGAAAAATATACGCAAGTTTCTAAATGATGCATATTGTCTCAAAGAAAAAAATATTTTCTTTCAAATAAACAAAAACCAAAACAAAATTTCTTGCTTCAGTGTAGCTTATAAGGATGCAACGGTGGTTGCCTCCTATTAGGCTACGGGAAAAGTTAGTCTTGCGTATGCGCTTTTTGGACGCTTGCCCGTCTATTTAAAGGGTTCGGTTGCCCATAGAATCGGTTTTCTCTTGTGTATCTCTTAAAGCTACTTCTATGACTGTATCTCGAGCCAGTAAATTTTTCCTGACAAAGAAAAATACCTCAATTTACTTTTTTCCGTGTTTTAGCATACGTCAAACTCAAAACCTTCATAGACTATGAAGGTAAGAGTTTTCCTTTTTTTGTCTGGATTGATATGCCAGATGTTAGTTCGGGTTTATCGGTGGTATATATTGTACAAGGCATTTTGTCTCATGGAAACCCCTACAATTTTACGTTTTTATAATCAATCCAATGTTTTTTCTGTGTATTAAAAAAAAAGTAACGTCAAACAAAATATGAAAGGAAGTCTGTGGCGGAGGTCTGTGTCCAGAAGCCGCCATAGCACCTATATCCTTGAAGCTTGGTGCAAAGTTACTTCGAGCGCCGAGAGTTTGCACCTGGGGTTTTTTATTTTAAATTTCAAATTAGTTTTTTTGTAACTAATTTTTTAAGCTAAAATTTCACGTAAGTTGCCTATTAAAGGGATGAAAGATATCCCACATCCCTTAGCATTCTATGTCGCTCGAAAGAGATTTTCTTTTTCTTGCATCAAATAAAGCTCGTTCAAACTTTCTCAATTAGTTAGAACAGCATATACAGTCAGACCTCAATATAAAGTCACCCGCTTATAAGGTCAACCTGTATGTAAGGTCACTTTTGTGAAGTCCTCGCCCACTGAATAGGAATTCTACGTTATGTCTTATCGGATATATGGTTAGGTCAAAATACATTAATCGCTTATAAGATCAATTCTGTCTGATTTCCTTATATAATTTCAGTGTTTAATGGATTCACATTCAAGAAATTTCCGCGATATACCATCCTTAAAAAAATGTAAGTTGCACATCAGTTTTCTGCTTGGGCATATTTGTATGCAGCTTTACTCTAAATGAAAGTTCTAGAAAATCATTCTAAAATTTCTTATTGATCAAAAAGTTTTAATTGGTTCAAATCTATTAAACTATTATAATCTAATTACTGATATTTTTGAACATATTAAATTTTGAAAAGAATTAATGTACTATATACATGTTTATTTATCAATAAATAAATGTGAATCTGTTATAAAGTCACCCAGCTTATAAGGTCAGTTTCCTGAAATCCTAAGGGGTGGCCTCATATCGAGGTCCGACTGTATAAGGGTTTTCTATTTCAACTTAAAATCTTTGGCTCAACTCAGTTCAAGCAAAATGTCTTACAAGGGACCACAAAATTGAAAGCGACTTTTCAAACGTACAAAACGTACGTTTTGCAATGCTCAAGAGCCCCTTTGCGCCTATAGCTCTGCAAGTTAGTACAAGTTAGTTCAAAACCCAATAAAGGGGTACTTTTTGATCCAATCGGTACGCTTTTTAGTCTGATTCTTTCTAACTGACGATTTAAAACTTCGCGAATCAAATAAGATTGCGAAGCAATCTTCGAGGATTGGTGAGCATCATCAACGAGCAGGGGGCGGAGCCCCAAGTATTGTTTACTGAAAACTTTGATTAAGAAAGGAATGGAAGCAAAACTGAGATGGCAAGACTTACTCGGAATGACTCTCACACATGATATTAAATGAAACCATGCAATAAAAATATAAAAAGAAAATAGTGTATTAAAGGCACGTGTACCGTTTTATCCCTTTTTTGCCTTTCAGGAAAAATCTTATTTGTATTTCCAAGCTTTTATACTAAATAAAGTCTCAAGTTCCAAGACTACTTACTGCCTTTACGAAGAAAAATATCGGATCTTATCTTATGTTAGAAATATTCGTTTTTATGTTTCTGGGTATTATAGATAAAAATATAAATATTTGTTTCATTTATTTACTCCTACAGGTTTCAACTTTTGCGAAGATAATATCCAATGCTGAGATTATAAATTAAAAGTAAAAGCAGGTCTTCACACTTTTAACTATTACTTCGACTAAAAACGATTAACAGCAATGGTGGAGAAACGCCGTTATTTTTCCTTTATAATGATTAAAAGAATGTCTTCAGATTATTTGCTCTTTTGTTTATGTTCGTTCACTGTGTTAAGAGAAATTATTTCTATTAACTTCCGCATGACAACAGCATTAATAAGATTTTTTTCTGGAAAAGAAACTAATACTGGAATTATATTTTCAGCAAGCTATTTTTCAAACTGATAAGACAAGAAAAATGTGTGTTTTTTTTTAAATTCTTAATTGGCTTATTATTAGCAATTTAGTTTAATTTATTCCCCATAGACAATTCTTTTAACTTTTTCATTTTCAATAAAAAGGACTAAAGAGTTTTAATTTGCTGAATTGAGAAAAGCTCGAAGTTTATTTTCATCTTAACTGAGCTACTAAAAATTTTTGTCAGTGATTTTTTCTTTAACTATATGATACATTTTAGAGAAAAAAATATCTCTTTTGGAGAGTTAACGGAAATATTTTCCCTTTTCATCACATTTTATTCAACAAGTATTAGAGGAAACGGAGTAAGATTTATTTAGGCATGGTAAACTGACATACCAGAGTTGTTGTTGTTGTTATGAGTGACTTCACTACGGTCGAAGAAAATGTGAATCTTTACTACTGTGTGCACTCGTAAGAGTTAGTGTAATAGAAACTAGTATACAATTTTGTACGATTAGCTTTTAATGTTCCGTCAACAAAAGGGGCCCCGAACTTAAATTTTTGAGTAGACAAATGTTCTCAATATTTTTCTTGTTTGTGTTTTTCGACGTTTTGTTTTGTGTTTTTCCTTTTTGTTTATTTGTGTCTTATGTTATTCTTGAATTTTTTTTTTGTCTGTTTAAGTTTTTGTGATTTTTACTTACTTTTGTAAGCTTCATGTTATACTTTGTAGTGCGTGAGGAGTTCTGAATAGATCTTAAATAAAAAAAAAAGAGTTCTCAATTTTTCGAATGGAACTTCAAATTTTGTCAAACTTAAAATTCGGGTACGCATACGTACATATGAAAAGGGACTTTCGGACGTTTAAAAATTTTAATTGTGTCCCGAATCGTCGGACAAATTTTGCAGAGTAAAGAAAAGTTTTGGGAGGTCCCAGTGACATCCCACGGAGAGTATCTGTTCCTCAATTTCTCCTTCTTTCAAAATTTTAGTTTCAATTTTAATGCCTGCTTTAGAATTAGCATAGGTGTAAAGAGCAAGAGCAATTTTTTATTGTTATGGTCAATAAGTCGTGTAATAATTCTCTTTTATACTCCTTGTTGGAGGTTAAACCTCTCGGATAACCGAGCCCGTTTTCACAATGCTATCCAATTTAAGGCAGACATGTACGGTTTGCTTTGCATAGCACCATGAGGGGGAAGTCTAATTTAGCTCAGACAGCACACGAAAGATAGAAGCACTATTTATCAATATTTCGATAATTCTGATGCAAATCAGAAGTCAACAACTCCTGGTTCAGCACCACCAAGGGTATTGATTTGGAATGAGGACTTGGAGGATTTTGACCACGATGCATTTAATGTGCACCAATCACCATTAGCGTACACAAAGGGTACATTAGCGTACTACCAGCTAGTATCGAACTCGACTCGCAACCCTTTAACCACGAGCCCCGTGCCTAACTGATCGGACTACTTCGGTCTCATTTCATACTTTTCAGTGCAAATCAAGAGAATGGAAATAATCTTTTGATTAAAATTGATTTTTAAAAACAAATATTTTACTATCTGTTAATTTTCGTTAAGAAATTTAGGGGTTTGTAATTACTGTTGTTCAACCTCTGTTATCAAAGTCAAAAATTTTCTTCCTAGGTAAAAGTGCAGCGCGGGAGAAAAGGGAAGCTTACGAGTGTCCAATTAACGATTATGTTAGATTATAAAGATATAAGGTTTAGTGGAGTTTTCAGCTTCTTCTTTTTTTTTTGAGTTGAGAGCGGTTGTTCTTTCCTCTTTGTAAACTCTTTGACTAAATTTTGATAACTTTCATTATTTAAACTTTTGAACGTTCACAAATAAAATCAGAGTATATAACATGCACTATTGCAAAAACGATTCGATTAATCGATAAATCAAATAATGCGTGTTATCAAATCAGTTTTCTACGTTGAAGCCTCAGTTATCCCAAAAAGGTAGCGGAATCTTTAAAATGAAAAATTGGTTGCATATTAAACTAGCCAATAGATAATATATAGTTTATTGAATTGTATTATCTAACAATGTATTTTTGCTTCCGAATTGATCATGGGGTCCGGGAAAAAGAATAACACGCTGTTAAACACAGAGATGCAAGTCTTAAGACAAGCAAGATGTAAGAATAATCCGCTTAAAGAGGAAGATGCTAAGATGAAAAAAGAAGTCTGTATGAAGATGTTCCAATGGATGATTAAGTTATACCAGACAAATTGTGAAATATGCTTTTTTTTTCTTTTTGAGCAATCACGATTGCTTATTTTTCTCACTTGACTGTTTTTGGCGTTACGCTGATTTTATTTTCCCACCGCCTCCCTCTGCCAGCACCGCCGTCGACCGGCCTCACGATGCTGCTCCTCTAGCGAAAACAGTCTTCAGGTTGCGTCCATATCCTACACACACGCATGCATACGCACACACACACTCACACACACATACCCACACACACCCACACCCTGACACTCATACCTGCACACAGACACAAACACACGCCTACACACATACACGCCTTCACACAAACATAAACACACGCACCTACACACTCACACTCACACACACACATATCCACACACATACACATATATGTACACACACATTCCTGCACACAGACACAAACCCACACGCCTACATACACGCATATTCACACACACACACATACACATGCCTGGCACATGCGTAAAAAACCACGTGATTGCGAAAAACATAATTTGAATTCAACATGTCAAAATTCAAGGTTTTTTTTTTCTTTTTTTCTTTTTTGCTCGCTGAACTCTTAGGACTTGTGCGAAAAAAAATAACATGGTTAAGTTTTTGCATTTCCTCCACTGTCTAGCAGCAGCTAGACATAATCCATGAGATCACGTTATTCTTAGAACGAATGGAGCTTAGGGTGGAAGCTTGAAAAGATCTTATATGGAAAAGGTTACAGATCTTTTTATATAAAAATGGCTGCATGTATGTGTTTGTGTGTATGTGTTGTGCGCGCGTGTTTATGTCGAATCTTTGTCAAATTTGGCACATAGATCCTGAACATTAATGATCAGGAATTCATGTAAAGGGGGTTTCGCTAGAAAATCCGTGAACCTTAATGTTTGCTCCTTTTAATAAAAGTGACTGAATTTTTGGAATTGTAAAAAAATCCAAAGAGGTATAATTTTAAATTTTGAGTTTTAAAATTGGTCTTTGCTACACGTTGACAGGAAATTTTCCACTATTTTGTTTTCTATTATTTAAGCGTGATTGTTGAACATGCGTCACTTGACACAATTTTCGAAGTTAACCGGGCAACGCCGGAAAACACAACTAGTCTATGTTATGTTTAACGCCCAAGAGTACTTCACTCCATACATTGAAAATCAGAAATACGCCCCAAAATTTTAGTCAAGCGTTTTTTGACGCTTTGTTCTTTTAAAATTGTGGATACTGTTGAAAAACAAATTTAAATATTACTTTCGAATATTTTGTTATTACTTATATTCCTGTTACATGGTAAAGGGATTATTGTAATCATGAAAAAAGAAAAAGAAAAGAAATCCCTCAAATTTTAGTCAAAATTTCCTTTTTACTAGCTCTTGAATGAATGTTGAGTTTTTGTACGGACAGTCGAAATGATCATTTTGACGATCCCCGAGTACCCGAGTTAATTATCACGAGTTTTCTTGTGACGTGTAATTGTGCGTATGTATGTACGTATCTCGCATAACTCAAAAACGGTATGCCGTAGAGAATTGAAATTTTATGTGTAGACTCTGAGTGGGGTCTAGTTATGCACCTCCTCTTTTAGTTGCACTCAGATGTTCCAAAATGGGTCTTTTTCACCTTTATGGGGCAAATTGGTGGACATTTCGATACAGATTTAAGTGATGTATAAATTGGCGATAACTTGGCGACAAATCACCAAGCTTTTGGTCTCCAGCGGGATGATATATAGCCAAGTTGGTGACAAAGTCGAAGAAAAATAATGATTTCTTCGTGTCTGGTTTAATTAGGCACTATTGGCGATATTTGACGAGATCCATTCAATCGTGTTAAAATTGTCGATACTTGGAAAATGAATCTCTGTATAAAACTTTTTTGCATTGATTCGTGACAAACTATGGTTGTAATAATGTGAAGTGTTTTCTTGTTCACTCAAAAGCACTATTATATTGTAATTTTGTTCTTTATAACATGTTCAAATGTTTTGTTATCATTGTTTTTATTTGCCCTGACGGTAATAAAAATATCACTTTTATTTACATTGGAAAGTACAATTCTCCACGTCTACCATACTCTTTTTATGGGTAGAAAAATGTCTAAAAAGATATACATTAAAAAAGTAGCGTTTCTAACGTTCGTGCATAAGTACCCGCCCCCTTTTTTCGAGCTATTAAAAAACGTCGATTATTAAATAAACGGCATAAACAGGTGCATCTATTAGTTTTTAGGGATGTCAGCGTTTGCAGATATATGCTAGCCTCTAAATTAAGCAGAGTCTCATTCAAATGAGCGGAACATGAGCATAAAAATTTTTACTTTTCCCCCTCATTCAGATAGACTCGTCTTAACTGGACGTTTGCCAATTCCATACAATCCGTGGTTGGACTGTAAGCAGATATTGTACTCTTAATTTCTTTCCCGACCATCTTCCAATAATTTCATCTTTAAAGACTGTGGTTTTTCTTATGCCCTTGTTTTTTTCTTTTCTTTTCTTTTTTTTTCTTCTAAAATCGATCGCTATAATGGTATGTGCCGCTTTCATATGTTTCATTTTTTTATAATTAATTCCACTTCTCTAAAAGATGTCAAGGAGTTCTTTCACGCCTTAAAAAAAAAGTCCTACAGCTGTATCTCTGAATCATATAGCATCCGCTTCTATGTTCTTATTAACTTTTTGCCTAATTTTTTTCTCTGTTTAAGATTAAAAAATGATTCATACATCAATTTTTGAAGCAACATGGTAATATTAGGTGATTTTTCCTTATCCTATAAGCCTAAGAATTGCTAACTAATCCTCATCTTTAAACCTTATTTTCCAATTTTTAATTTGTCAAAATGTTTTTAATTATTTTATTTATTTATTTATTTGTACTTTGCGATATTTTTACGATGCGTTAAGCCGCTTTTCACATCTTTATTCATATTTTTTTTTGAAGGAAAGTTGGCTAAAAAAAGAAAGCAACATAGTAGGCATTAAATTTGAAGGACAATATTTCGTGAAATTTTTTGAAACTGAAGTTTTTACACTGAACCTATCGTCATTTACTAAAAAGTCTTTGAGAAAAAATTGATCGTTTTAACGCTACTGTGGAGTTATAAGTTGTTTGGAGAAAACAAAGGACGAAATTAAACAAAGTTTGAAAAATACCTACTTAAAAAAATTAGGTTAAAAAACCTTAAAAGACTACCGTCTTTATTAGTTAAGGATTGAATAATATTTCTGAAACGATAAGCCAACGTGACAGATTTTTCCCCCCATTTATTGTTTGAGCATTACGTTAAATGATTTGGATGAGACAAAACACAGCTTTCTTATTTGTCGTTTAAATAAAACATTTCTCCAATAAAGACTATTATGAGCATTCAGAGAAAGAATGTCAGAAAAACTAATCTTTTATACGATAGTTAACTACGGAGTTCAAAAATAGAAAAATCCTCCTTTATTACTCCAGACAGTAATGATTTATGAAATAAACTTACCAGACTCGAGTCAGACATTACCAACTTTTTACTGTTAATAAATACCAAATTATGGAGAAAATGTTGAATTTGAAAGACTGGGAAAATAAATGAACCAAACTCTGAAAAATCCGGTTGACATCGGTGACATCAAAAGGAACTATTAATTATAAGTTGTAGATGAAAAAAAGTAGTCTGATTACCATTACAATTGATGAGAATTTTCTGAAAAGTTTAACTACTTTAAACCGAAAAGTATTGACTGAGCTGATGATGTAGAAAAAATAAATAAATCACTATTTATCCAGAAAACAACATAAAAATGGCGACTGATATTCTTATGAATTTTCAGGAAGTATAGCTGTGAGGCGAGAATGAAAAGCTTCGGGGCGTGTTTGTGTTGGGAGAAGTTGTTAATGTTAATGCAATTTCCTTTGAAGAAACTGGAACTTAAATGCATGTCTAGAATCAAAAATAAACAGTCTGGAAGCTGATAATATATGTTAGGCTCTTTTCTCGCTACCCACTGCGATTTTAGAATTAGTTTCTCAATTAAAGTTTTTAAATTAAACTAACTTTCTGACGAATAAGTTTGCTAATGTGTGTGCATGAAAAAGAAATAGTATGACTATGGCTTCTTAAGTTAATGATATTTCGTTAATGCTTTCAGCTGAAATTGCATGTATATATATATATGATTTAAAAAGGCAGAAAAGTGTAGGTATGTTAACGAATAAAGGTTCACAAACAAACAAACATTATTAGAACAAACAAGCTGCTTCTTCGTCAGTGTTTGTGCTTATAATGTTTGTTTATTTATGAACCTTTATTTGTTTACATACCTACATTTTTCTGCCTTTTTAAATCTTAAATATATGAATATATGATATGATTCTAAGTGCTGCAGTTTGCACCTTGTTTATATTGATCTTTCGTTCGTTTCACGTTCTCTCTCTCTCTCTCTCTCTCTCTCTCTCTCTCTCTCTCTCTCTATATATATATATATATATATATATATATATATATATATATATATATATATATATATATATATATATATATATATATATATAAGCATTATAAGTCAAGTGTGCGACAGTGAGTTAGGGCAGATTACAATTAGTTTTAATAGATGTGAAAAATTAGAGTTTTTACTCAAATTGAAAAAACAATTTTTGAAAATCAACAGAAAAGAATTTTAAAATAATAAAGTAAAAATTTTAAGACTGTTATCTCTAATTTCAGACCGATTTAGCGCTTGAGTGTATAGTGAAAGCAACTCAAGAACTACCTCTACAAATCTCAAACAGTTTGGAAAAGATTACCCATTAAGTAATTGATGCAAAAAAATGTAGTCATTAATATCAACGGTACGACTAATTATATTTTCTCTTTATGCGAAGGCTATAATTTGAACACTAACCGGAAAGAAATTAATAGCTTCAAATGTGGTTTTCTGGCTAGTATCTTGCGATGCATATGCTAAGCAACATTTATCAACCTTTTTTGTCCCGCTGAACGGTAAAGAATTTTTGAAATATTTCATGGATTGTTATTTTTATTTTACTTATTTTTTCTGCAAATGAAGAAACTTTATTAACTTAAAATAATTACATGAGTCAACTGTAAGATCTTTTCATATTATGATTTATACTTACAATAATAATCAAATGTAAAGATAAGTAGTTATTTTAAATTATACATAATGGTGTAGTAAATAATAGTCAAAATAAGGATGGGAAAAACAAAAAACATAAAGTTTTGAAAACTAGTACACACGTATAGAAAGGGAAGAAACCTGTTTCTAAGAAACTTGTTTTTACAGTGTAAAAACAAAAAACTTTTTGAAGATAATTTTACGCTCTTTAATTTATTAATCGACAATTTTGCTCGCTAGTAAAAAGTTTTTTAGACATAAGAGGAAAACGGGAAAAACACACCTAGAATCCAAGATGGCGGCACGAGTCCCCCCCCCCCCCCACTGGGGACTTTTAGTGTGCTCATCAGGAGTCCTTTCTGTACGTGTGTACCGTATTTCAAAACTACGTGTTTTCTTTGTAGTTCGTTGTCCACACTATGAGTGGAAATTTGTTTTGAAAATTACTGTACATAAAGAAAGAACAATGTATTTTATTATAAAACATGTATTGGAACATTATTTTTTATTTCTGACTAAACTTGTGCCTTAAAAAATATATAAATAAATGAAATAAATAAAAATAATAATAATAATCAAAAACAGGCATCATGGGACTGCCGACAGAAGTAAAAACTTAAAAATAAATTTGGTGTGTTTGTGCGCGCGCGCATGTAGGTGTGTGGTGTGTGTGTAATTTTCATTTCAAATTAATTGTAGTTTCAAAAATTAAAATTTTATAATATGCAAAATCAAAACATCAGCTACAGTCTAGTTTTTTCGTTTATCAGCAGTCTGAGCATCAATTATTTACATTTTGGTATGGTCTATTTCAGTTCGTTTATAAAGTTAATATTGATGCAAATATGGGAAATATTTGAAAATAAATTCTTAGTTTGTGTTTTTCACTTTTCTATGAATAAAAATAATTAAAAAAAACACATACTGAACTTTCCACTAATCAATTTACTGTATTACCCCTCTTTAGCCGACGTGCCGTGAGATTGGAGCCATTATGTCGGAAAACTCGAATTTTGAGGCATGCCAGATAATTCGGGGTTCATTTCAAGAAAAAAAAAAGTGACCTTTTTTGGATGAAAATACATTTAGCAAAAGCCAAATGACGATTTGTTTTCCCCGTCAGGGCAAAACAGCATTTATATGTTCAACTATGCATCTATTTTAAGTTTGATTTTAATCTTATGCAGCTGGTTTTGCATGATGATATAAAAAGTTTTGGTGACGTGTTATTTGAAATTTAATGGTTTTTAAATGTTTAAGACATCGATTTTAAGTTTAACTATATTTAAAAGTATAACTTAATCAATCACGAAAACTTCTAAAGCTTTTTTAAAAACTAAAAAAAGAAAAAAAAAAAAAAAAATCCGATTTAAGTATAAAAAATCTAATTTAAATATTTTTTTTAATTAAAAACAATCATGTTTTTTTTTTTTACACACTGATCATTATCATTATTATCACTATGTTCCAAAACTGAAACTATAGATTTATGGTAACTAAAATAGGAAATAAACAATTTTGATTCTTATCTATTTCAATATCTCTTAAAGACTGCATCAATTGTAATTTTATATCTCGTTCTGCTAAGATTGCGATCATTGGACATCGCTAAATTAAATTCTCAATTTAAAAATTCAAGTAATGGATTTTTAGCATCTGCAAAGTTGATGTTGAAATCCCCACTCAAAATCATTGGCAAATAATTAAAGCTCTTCCCAATTTTATCTTGAAGTAATGCAGAAACATCTTTAGAATAAATAAATACATTTTCATACAGAAATTCTCGTATTTCGCTTAAAGACTTATTCGTTGAAATATAAACCGCAACCCGCAATCATTACACGTAGCTGACAATTTTCAGAGTGGCAACTGCAAACACATATCTCACCGATATCAGAAACATTGTTTTTTCTCACCTCTAAAATACCCAATGCGCCTAAAGAAGTTTTCACTTCAAAAATATTATATAAGCTTAATCATGTTTACTTCTAAAGAAGAATTGCAATGCCCCGGGTGAGGATCGTCAGATCTTGAGACTGACGTGCTGCCAACTGCGCTACTGAGGCTGGGAATCCCAACGAAAACTACGAAAGTAAAGGAGCAGAACGAAGCCGCGCATGCTCTGTATTCCAAATGTCGGTGACGGTGTCGTGAAATAATGAATAGTTTTTCCCCACCTCAAAAATGCTCAACGCGCAGAAAGAAGTTTTCATTTTTAAAAAAAAGGAAAATTTTCTTTTTTTTTAATGGGACAAAGTGAAAAATAAAATATTTTTCTGATGAATTATTTTCTATTTGATTGTAAAAAAAAATGTCTTTGATCAAATAAATGACTGAGTAAATAAAAAGGGAATAAATAAATGAAAAGGTAATGAAACAATAAACTAAAAAGCAAATAAAATAATTAATATATGAGGCAAAATAAATGAATGAATAAAATAGTAAATGAATAAGAAAATAAGTTAATGAATGATAAATAAGTGCATTATTAAATGAAGGAATGTATTCTAATAAATTAATGCGCAAGTGATTTACTAAATAGTTGAACGGTAACAGAAATTAACTATTTCGCTTTGCCCCGCATGCATTTGACTCATTGCGCAAAATATTTAAAATACAAATAAGCTTAAGATTAACTTAATAAATACTGCACTGGATATTAATAGGATTCAATTAATATTTAATGTTAGGAGCAAGAACTCTTTACTATTTTATAACAATAAAATTTTTTTTAACTAACAACAAAATATTACTATTTGAGAATTAATTATTGAAAATTGCTTGTATTATCATATGCATGGATCTTCAATGGTAATTTTTTCCTGATTGGACTAGATTTCCTGTATTACAGCATATTTAAAATATTACCAGATAGGTGGTGTTAAAAGCAGAGTAAATATTTTATCATTTCACTTTGCGCTGCTATTTCACAATGAAGCAGCGCACCTTAAATTGCCATCCTGGCTGGTACTAGATAACATCAACAAGTTGCTCTACCTGCAATGACACTGCATAGCAGAGAAACAAATTTTACAAAATTTGTTAACTATATTGAGCATTTACCAGACAAGGACTTCGGCAGCAAAACATTAACATCCCTCAAGAAAAGAGGGAAGAATCTACAACCTTGCTAACCCATGAAAAGCAATCTTCTCTTAAATTTTCAAGATTTCTAAGCAGGAGGTGTAAAAGTGATGCACGAGGGGGAGAGAGAGAGAGAGAGAGATAAGATTTGATTGAGCAGACGAAGTTAGCTTACATTTTATGTGCAAAGTACAGTGACAGTCTGGAAATTCACACCAAGTGATTCAACTGTTGCTGTTGTTGTGTTGTTGTAGTGTGCCAGCTAGGCTGGCAGAGGCCGTGGTGGCCTGATCGGTAAGGCATCGGACTCGTAACCGGTGGGTGACGGGTTTGATGCTAGCCCGTCGAAGATCCACCGTCTTCATTAATGGTGACTGGGGGACGTTAAATATGCTCGAGGTCACAACGTCCTCCAAGTGAAGCGATACCTCTGGGGGTGCTGGACCAGGGATTGCTCGTTTTCTGGTCTAGATAAAAAAATCAGAGCTGTCTTGGTTAAACCACAAATAGTGGTAGGTACGGGGGACTCTGGAGCGAAAAGTGAAAAGAACTGTATAGCTAGGCTGGCAATTTTGGATGCGCTGCTTCACTTTCCCAACTGTACTGTACTTTGGTGTGAAATCCGACTTCCACGGTACACATGCGCCATTAGAGGACCCGTTTATAGGGTAGACAACCATTCACAGCATAACAACACATTCACACAAAGAAAGGAAAAGGACATGAGAGAGAAAGTACATTCATGCCGGAGCTGGGATTCGAACCCAGAACCTCCCCATCTGCAGTCAGATTTCTCTGATCACTAGACAAGGCGGGCGACTCTATTGTGCTTTTGAATGAATTATGTTTTCATGTTTGTTACTGTTTGTAAATAATTTTATTTTCTTTTCTGAATGGTTTTCAGTCATTTAATATCTTCATTTATCCACGTTCAAACTCGGTTCGTCATCGTTGTAACTAGAGACGTACCGAGTAGCACTTTGGCCGAGTAGCCGAGTACCGAGTACTCGGCTTTTCACTACTCGGCCGAGTACCGAGTTACCGAGTACTCGGCCTTTCACTACTCGGCCGAATTACCAAGTACCAATTATGTTTTAAGAAGAACCGCCGACAACCATGTGATGAATTTTGAACGTATTGGAATAGTAGTATAGACCTCCTTGTCCATATAATACTTTTTAAAACTAAATTCCTGCTGAAATTTAATTACGCATTATATATATACATCTTTGTTTGTGTCAAATATTTTACAAAAAAATTATTTTTAAAATTAAAAATAAATAAATAAAAGGTATCATTAATCAAATTGGAATTAAAACAAATTGCAGTAAAATCCCTCTAATGCGAACACTAACGGGACAAAATTTTTTTGTCCGCAATATAGAGGTGTCCGTAGGACAGGGGTTTAATAATGTTATTTGAATTGGAACTGGGGAATTAAAAATTGTCCGCATAAGAGGGGTGTCCGCCTTTGAGGGGTGTCCGTTAGGAGGGGTTTCACTGTATACCAATCAATTATAGTTCTAGTCCGCCAAACATAAATAATTTTTAAAAGCAGATAAAACAAATGTGCAGGAACACTGCAGACACGTGTTTCTGCCCCCCCCCCCCACTTCGTTACAAGGAACGTCTTTTTCAGTGCATAACATGTGAGCTAAAGAACGTAAAGACATTCGACAAAAAAATCCGACTTTTGTCAGATGCCTTTAAATCTACGAGCTCCCATTTTGTGCATTGAAAAAGGAATTCCTTGTAACGCCAAAACACGTGTCTGCAGTGTTCCTGCACTGTGCTTTTAACGTTGTTTTATTTCCTTTTATTTTTTAAGCAAAGGTATTTTTACATTTTTTATAACTAATTTTTTGTTTGTAGCAAGAATCCATTTTTAATATAAAAATTCCATATTTTCTATACTTACCGTTTTTTGCGTAATTTTTAATAAATAAGTTTTATTAACTTTGGGGACATTAAAATAAAGATTTACTCCACTGAAGCATTACAAACTTCATTATTCTCAATATTTAAATTTGACTTATAAATTTTAATTGTAAATGATTGCAGAATATAATGCTTGCTCTTTTTTATGTAAATTTTAGTATCTGTCTTGGACAATATTCAATTTTTTGCAACTACTCGGTATTGGCCGAGTATCTGATCAGAATTTGGCCGAGTTCCGAGTACTCGGCAAATGGGCCGAGTAGGCCGAGTACCGAGTAGTTACCGAGTACTCGCGGTACGTCTCTAGTTGTAACAATAAACCAAATTTTAGAATCAAAAGTGGAGTGTGTTCATAAATTCGCTCGAGATCTCAAAAACTTCTAAGAGTAAGAAAAAAGTTAGGAGAAACAACCTTTTTACAAAGTATACATTTCAAGTGGAAGAGAGGCTTAGTCTTATCCTAGGGATTGCAATACCGGACTAAAAATTCAATACCGGTATTTGGTATTTTTAAAACGCGATACCGAAATACCGGTATTAATATCGGTATTTCAAATTTCTCTAAAAATGCTTGAAAATATTGCGTATAATTTTGTAGAAAAATTGTAATGTTTTTGAAAACGTATTGTAAACAAATGTAAAATCAAGGAACAAACGTCGCATTAAAAAAATAATAAAAGTAAAAAACATAATGCATCTATTGGATTGTCTGAATTCGCGTAGATCGGTGGTACTGTTAACAGTGCGCGATACACTTCCTCTAATTGTCTGGAAGTCTTTCATCTTCAAATAATTCGGTTTCCTGCGTGTTATTTTTGAAAAATCCCTTTTGTGTGTGCGTTTTCTTTTCTTTCTTTTTTTTTTTGGGCGATACAATTATTGCGCGTAATTATCATATATAAACAACAATTGCGCATTATTATGATAAACTTGACTAAATTTAATATTGTTAGTTTCTCTTATTCGTTTTCGCGTTCTTTTCAAATTCTTGACAATTACAATTATGTAAATATCTGAAAATATGTTTCGAATGATTATGATTTACCTCTAAGCAAATTTGCAAGGCACTATAGAATTTCGAAATATTATCTTGCCAATTGTAAAGCAAGACATGACAACAAACCAATACCAATGGCAACAAACTACTATTTGTTTTACTAACAGGAAAAGTTTTTTTGCCAAAATTCAGTACAGTTGGGACAAACACTAATTGCAGCAATACTTTATGAAGTATCATAAATTATTACTGCAATCGATTGTAGGAATAAATTATTCGTAAAAGAAATACATACGAAACTACACTCGAAATTAACTTTCACAAAAGGGAAAGTGAGTGATCAGGGAAACAGAAAAAATAAAAACGCGGTGCACAAAAACGCACAAAACTGCAATTCATTTCACCATCTAGTAATGAAAATCTCATTTTGCAATCTTTCCGCTACCTTTGTTTAGTGATATTCTTAGTTCTTGATTTTAAAGCCAAATTTTTCCATTAATAGATTGATTTTGGTTCTGTATCATGGAAAAAGAAATATAGGTGCATTCAAAATATGAGTAGTTATTTAATTTTATGAATAGCTTTAAGTTTAATTGAGAAAGTTTTTTAATTAAAACTATTTATTATATTCAGCTAATAATGAAAATACCGGTATTTTACCTCAGCAAATATCGGTACTTCAAAATTCCAAAATTCTCGAAATACCGGTATTCAGTATACCGATATGCCGGTATTGCAATCCCTGATCTATACTATATAAGGCACCGGGGTAGTCCATTATTCAAGTTGCAACCAAATTGGGAAGGGCCATACACGATACTGACGTGGTTGAATGATGTCTTCGTCCGCAGCCAAATGTTTCATGACTAACGCATGTCGATGAATAGGTACTGTTTTATGAAAATTAAAGAATATCAGCTGCTCAAAAAGAAGTCCCCCTGTCGCGAGAAACAGGTTGCTTCTCTTGCACTGACCCTGTGATGGCAGAGAAACAGAGTTAATTATTTTTATTTAATTTACATCCGGAGACAATCATTTCATAATGCTTGAAAACAAGCTTCATTGACTCTTTTGAAAATTTATAGAGCCCAAATAAGTCGGTATCGACCGCTCTGGAAAACCCTAATTTCCTCAAACAAAAAGTTAGATCATAAATGCCACTTAAAAAAAAGCACCCTGTACCTTTGAAATTTCAATTTTTACTTTTAATCCGCCTCCAAAATTTAGTCGAACGCAGCTTGATATTTTCAATAAACTACATTAGAAAACGGCGTGCGGAATGCAGTTGAATTTTTTTTTAATATTATTTTTGAATGTTTTGTTCCAGCATCTCAAACATTATCAATGTAAAAAAAACAAACAAACTATTTCTTAATTCCCTGTCGTCTTTCGTTAGAAATTTCATCTTTATTTCCTTATCATTATTATATTCAAGTAGTGTTATAATTTGGCAAACACTTAATGATGTATATCGCTAGTCTTTTGGTCGCCAAGTTTTATCGCCAACTTGGCGACAAATTTGGAGATTTTTTTCTTCTTTTTTTTTTTAAATCTGTTTCAATTTGGCCACTATTGGTGATATTTAGGGAGTAAACTATTGAATCACATTAAAATTGCCATTAATGGGGAAATGATATTAAATTGGAGTAAAAAGAAGTCATGTGATGCACACATCAGCTCGTTTCAGTTACATATTCAGAGAATGTTATGCTTCATCGCATACAGGGGTTCCAATAGTAACTTCCCCGACTAACGAAGCCCTAGCGGCTATTCGTTGAACGAATCGAACCAAAATTTTAGATATGGTTATTTGAAGGTATGCGTTCGAGAGTATGATGATTTTAAACAACACAGTGCTCACAGTTGTAGTTACAGTGAACCAGTTTTTAAATTTTTGAATAGCAACGCCCTTTTTTATCTTGCTCAAATTGATCAGCATATTTAAAAAAACCACAAAAGCGTTGGAACGAATACATTGCCAATCGTTCCAACACCTTGTGCGGTTTTTCAATGTTATCAATTTGCGCAAGGAAAAAGCGGGGTTGTCATTCGAAAATTTCGAGATTTTCAAGCCCACTGTAACCGTAACCGTGAGAACCGCATTGTTTAAAATCCTCACAATTTCGAGTGCATACCTTTAAATAAGCATATTTAAAATTTTATCTCGATTGGTTCAGTGGATAGGGGGGTAAGGGAAGTTACTTTTAAACCACCCTATTAACCTTACCTTAAAATATAACAGGTTGTCCAGCTGCAAAGTATGTGACTTGTAGCTAGGCAGGGGACACACACCCCTGTATAAGACACATGTGAACAATTGAAGACTTATAATCAGTAAATTACCGCCCAATAGCCAGGGCTAAAGCAGAAATTCATAAAATACACCGCCAGCTCAGTCATTTCCAGCCGAGGACTGCAGTTTCGTGCTTATTAGCACTCATCAGCCCGGACTGCCTTAGGAGGAAAATGACTGAGCTGGAGATGGAAAACCTCTTAAGGTAGCCAAGAGTGCCAAACAAACTAGTAGCTAATATAGAATTAACGCAGACTAGACGAGTGACCGAAACAATGGTTCGGTTCAACTCGAATATTGAAGGCAAGGCATGGTATAATCAGTAAATTACCGCCCAATAGCCAGGTCTAAAGCAGAAATTCATGAAATACACCGCCAGCTTAGTCATTTCCAGCCGAGGACTGCAGTTTCGTGCTTATTAGCACTCATCAGCCCGGCATTTTTTTTTTTTTTTTTTGAAAAATAAAGAAATTAAAAAAAAAAAATTTCATAAAAGCCCCCCCCCCCCCCTTTTCTCTCTACATAGAAATTTATAGATGTATATCTCACGTTCTCACGTATATCGGGTTCAAGGGAAAACTTTATTTCTCAAAATGCGATAGCTTTAGTATATATAATGAATATTTTATTAAAGTTTAAAGTTTTGTACATTTGAATAATAGACATATTTGAATATTAAAATACATATGAGAAAATTTTTGTAATAATTTTGCCAATACTGTAGGAAAGTTATACCAATAGAGATCAGATAAATTAAAAACAATGCCAGTTCACTAACTTATTTAATAGGAAATTAAACTAATGGTATCACCTGAATGGGGTTAGTTTTATTTTACGGAAAACAGGCCAGAAGAGACAAGCAAAAATATTTTCTTCCAATAGAATAAAACCTAAAGCTTCGACTTCCGCATAGAAAGAAAATCGCAAAATTATCAATTAAAAAAAAATATATGTGATTGTTAATTCATGTACATTCAGATTTAAATCGTTCCGAAAGAGTAAATTCAATTTTCTTTTTCAAGAAGTCTGGAGAAAATTTCTTGCTCAGATAAATTTTATAGGAGTATATACGTGTATAGTAGACGTATATACGCAAATATAAGTATACATGCACACATAAACGGGTATACACGAGTTAATTCGTGGATACATCCACTGCGTCTTTGTACGTGTCTACTCACGCATTATATATATATATATATATATATATATATATATATATATGGAAGCACGAGTACATACGTATGTATATGTGTAAACAGGATTATATACCTGTATAGATGCATATGCGTGCTATTACGCGCATACACCAGTACATATATGTATACACGAGTATATACCCTTACATACATGTATGTCTACAGAGTGCATCCAAGCTCTTGGGCAAAAATCTAAGGGGTGTGAGAGGGGAGGATAAGAAGCAAAGAATCATAAGGAACTTATGGTCGCTGACGCACTACATGCACACAAAGCCAAAAATTGGTGGATGCAAAACAGGTCACGAATTTGTTGCACAAAGATGATTTTACCCAAAGTTTTAGTTTTAAAGAAATATTTAGAGCAGTTCTTAAAATTTACGGTCTGTAGTAGCTCTAATACAAGCATTGCAACAAAGACGCAGCAACTGATGAAAGTTTTTCATGCGTCTGGTTATTGTAAGAGAGTGATTTGTGATTACGACGGATGTAAGAAACAGCTGGAGGCCGCAAATTTTCATCAATCGCTTTAAAACTTTCTTAAGACCTCAAATGTTGTGTGAAATTGTCTTTGTGTAATAAATTTCTGACCTGTTTTGCATCCATCAGTTCCTGGCTTTGTGTGCATGTAGCGCGTCAGCATTGTGTTTGTGACCATATGTTCTTTATGGTTCTTACTTCTTATTCTCCCCTCTAACTCCTTTTAATAATTTGCTGATGAATGTAAACTCACCCTGTATATTTTTACATCATATGCTTGTATGTAAATGTCTACTCGTGTACGTACGCCTACCTAAGTATATAAGTGTTCGTATCTATACAAGTGTAAGCGAGGATATACGTGTATATATTTATAGAATGTATATATGTATAGATAAAAATACTTGCAGATGCCCTTATTCGTATTTATTGGTGCAGTTATGTGAATACGTTTATATACGTGCCTACACGAGTATATATACGTATGCATACGCATATACTCGTATATTTAACCCCGTTTACTGAAAAAACAATACACATTAAGTGAAATTAATAATTAATTTATATCTGCCTTATACTTAAAGATTAAATGACATTGAAAGAACAATATTCGTTTAAGCCTAATATTATGACCACTTTACCCCATCTTACTTAAACTGTTCTAAAAAATTATCTAAAATGGATTCAGATAACTGCTAATGAGTAAGAGTTCTTGAGATATGTAGGAAGTGACCTGTGCAGTTAATCTGTTCATAATTCCAGCAAACAAAATTTCTCAAGCAAGTTAAAAAAGGTGTTTAGATTTTTAAATTTTTCAAATTCACACACAATAATTTTTCTTACCAAATAAAGTTTTGGCAGTTGTAAAATTTTGTTTTCAAAATGTAGAGTTTCTAACTGTACTACTCTAAAATAAAATTTTCACATTCATTCGAACATATATTTCCAAGCTATAGCCATTTATTTGACGAATGACCACTTTACCCCATTGACCACTTTCCCCCACCAGACCCTAGTCTTTTACCGACGTGTCCATTTACAACAAAAGATAATAGCAAATTTACAAGGCTACAACTTAATAAATTTACGTTTTAGTCTGCATTATTTAACTTTTTATAATGGAATTACGGCTATAACGAACATTTTATTCGGTCCCTTCGCTATAAACCAGCGTTACTGTAAGACGTAATGAAAAATAAATGATGAGAATTAAACTAGAAGAATTGACATTTATACCTATCAGATATTGCTATGCGATATTTGTTCACGTTAACATTTTTAAAAATCATTAAAATAAGACATAAAATATCAAATTCATTAAAAAAGGAGGGTACACGCTATTTCGAAATAAATCAGAAGGTATACGCGTTTACCTTCCAATACGGCACTGTATTTACTGAAGATAAAAGTAAAATATACATTTTATGGGTAATATGTAAAAAAAGTTCATGTGAAAAATCGGAAAGTTCAATGTATTTAACATCAACGTGCAATCGATTAGCTGGCTATGCATCATAAATAGCTGACTTGCAAGTGGACTGGTAAAATTTTGACGCAAAGTACAGGATTCGTTCAAGCCATCAAAGTGATGCCCAGGTAATTTTAAAATTTAATGTCCTCTCAGAAGAAAATTCACCTATTTTCGAAGTTCAGTAGTAGTTTCTAAAATAAAAAAAAAAAGTGGAAGAAAGAAAAATTGAAATTTACCTTATTTGGTACCCCTAAAATAGTGGTGCCTGCAGTACCGTGCGTTAATCAAGCCGTGGCAGTGTATATTAACTAAATTGTTTAGATCCTAAGTAAATAAGGATCATTATTTTAAAAATAATAACTGCTGCTATTCAGAACTAGTAAATAAATCACTTTTATTTATATTGAACTTTTAAAATATTGAGTTGAGCGTCCCCTCCCCCCCCCCCAAATGGATATCAAAAACGCTCTCAAATTACACGCCCCTCCCGATCTCCTTAATTTCATTAGCGCAGTCTGTGTCGTGGATCTCCCCCCCCCCCCACACACACAAGAACCAAACATTCGATAAAATAAATTAAAATAAAAAAAATCTGTTGAAGTCATACGTTATTTTACAGAGGGAAAAATAAGATGTGCACACAGGTCAATTTTTTACTGCAAACATTCCAAGTTTTTGTCCAAATTATTCCAGACATAAATGTCAATGTTTAGTTATTTTAAAAATAAAACTTCGAAAAGGCATAACCTTTGATTCCATAACAATGTAGTTAATAAAAAAATATCTCAATTCGATTGAAAAAAAAAAACCTAAGACAGTTGGATGCAATGCATACAACATACAAGAGGTATTCTCTTAGAATTCAAGCGTTGTAACTATTTCAGCCATTTCCGTATGTCACTTCTTCTCTACATCATTAAAGAAAACGTGTTCTCAGTCTACTAGCTACACTCGTAAATAGTACCTGATTGATATATCAGCACAGAAACTTCAATAAATTGTTGTTTTTACCTAAGGAACAACGTTTGGTAAATTAATCATGAGAATGTTAGCTCCACCATAAAACGAGTCTGGTATCTCCGGTACACATGCAGTTGATGTATTTATTGCACTACTCCAGCCATTTTACCTATGTGAAGTGGAAACATTTCATTCGGATGGTTTCAACAGATATTTTATTTGAAATAGATTCAAGAGAGTTAGGAAAGAACGTAACTGCTAGAAAAGTATTTCTCATCGAACCGGATAGAAGCCTAAAAGCAGTGGCAGCACTTTGCAACAGGGACCTGTCAATGGGAGGTCACCAGGTACCAACTATGACTTTTGAAAGCACTAGGTACGGACTGTGGTCGGTGGCCCTCTCCTCCTTCCACATCCACAGTTTTTGCAATATAATGAAGTAATAAAGTGTTTGGAATTTGTGATTGATAAATGTTTTTAATTTGCTATTTACAATTTTTCTAAAGTGAGATATCAAATAACATTGGAGCGTATACTTTGTTGCTTGAATAACATGTTAAATAATTTACATTAGTGGTTATTGAGACTCTCAATTCAGTCCATACGAAGATACTTACTCAGTAAACCGACAATTTGGATTTATCAGTCATTGCTTTGCATTCACTGTTTTTTTAATACTGAAACACTAAATTACTTCCAACCAGTAACTTAGGAAGATGGTGCGGGGCTGCTGCCCACGCCATCACCAGTTTTAGGGGATGAAAAACATTTCTGTTCAATTAGTGCAACATATTTCGAAAGGAACTTATTAATTCTAGTAAGAAAAACGAAAACCATTAAATATGAAAGATTAAATACTGAATATTGAGCCGAAGAATGTAACGGTCTATATGCATTTCATTACTCTTTGAGACGCCCTGTGGTGCCCCGAAATTAAGTTTTTGGGCGAGCAAAAATTCTCAATTTGCCGAATGGAATTCCAAATTTTGCCGAATGAAATTCCAAATTTCACCGAATGATGATAACTCTTCCGAATAGTACTCCAAATTCTGCCGAATCGTCGGACAAAATTTGCCGAATAAGGAAATTTTGGGGAAGTCACAGTGACCTTCTGTGACTCCCCATCAGGACGCCCCTGAAGACAGCAATCTCTCTGCAAAAACAAAGGTTGTCACAAATTTCGCGACAGTTATGCCCATAAATCAAAAGATGCTTTCTTAAATTACTATTTAACTATTCAAGTCATACTTAAAAGTTTTCCATTTAACTATATATTTTTTAAAAAAGATATTTACTCTCTCTACCGGTTTAGTTTCACTGAAAGTGAACTTGATCATCGGAACAGAGTCAAATGTTCCGAGAACTGCTTCGTAAACCAAATACTAAACGGTAATATATTCGTAGAAACGTATTATATTTCTCACCACTATCGCCACCAGAGTTATCTCCTGGAGGGGGGGAGGAGGGTCATAAAAAGCAACAATTTTCTCCTGGTAGGTAACAGTCACAGCAGTACTTACATGTGTAATGTGTATGATCACTTTGGACATCGATTAACAAGTAGACTATTTTACTGTGTAATTAGCTAGAGATAACATGTCTTTGCAGCATATCCTCATATAAATAACAACCGATGATCGAGTAACCCGTGTGTTTCAACAATGAGACTCGCTCCACGGTAGGATAATTTGATAATATGTTTTGGTAATGTTTAACAAGCTGGGAAAGGCTTTATTGTGACAAGGCTGAACTTGATTCGGTAACTTAACTGTTTTACTGGTAAGACTGTCATTTCAGGAGAATGAGGGAACTAAAAAGCGGTCAACTATGAACGGTATCTACTGAAGTTCAAGGTTAATCCATTGAATTTAGGGTTAAAATTTCAACTACCAAAATATCATCAAACAGGCAATTGCTTCGTTAAAATGTAGAAAAAGAAAAGCAATTTTTACCCGTCATACCTTGATGGGCAACATTCTAGTCGTAAGAATAAAAGTGTATCGTAAATCGTGTTGAATAAACGTAATACAGTTGATTAAGATCAATTTTAGTAAATTAGTCAAAACTAGAAGTTGAAAAAAAAAAAAAAAAACAGGAACGCTAAATGGCTGCAAGGACCAGATTAAGGCATGGGCGCATGGAGCACAGGCCCGGGGCACCGAAGTTTGGGGGGCACCAAATCTGTATCAAAAGGTGGAAAAAAATTTAGTAATTTCATATTACACTATAGCAACATCAACATTAAATCTAAATCCACAATATTTTATTATTGCAATATATTGTAAAAAGGAGGGGGGGGGAGGACCAACTGAAGTTCGTGCCCAGTGTCCTCAAAAGTCATAATCGGGCCCTGATGACTGCGTCTATTATAAGTCTGTTATGGAGAACCATTTTTACATTTTTACTTCATCATCAGCAGTAGTGTTCCCATAGGGTATACTTTATATACGCTGTATACTCTCAAACATCTTAGTGGATTAACCAGCCACCAGTGGTGTTCCTATAGGGTATACTCTACATACGCCGTATACTCTCACACATTTTTTAGACATATAGTGTATAACCCTCAAGCTTCAGAAATCTTCATATTATGACATATTATGTATTACTTACTTATTTACTGGTAAGACTGTCATTTCAGGGGAATGAGGGAACTAAAAAGCGGTCAACTATGAACGGTATCTACTGAAGTTCAAGGTTAATCCATTGAATTTAGGGTTAAAATTTCAACTACCAAAATATCATCAAACAGGCAATTGCTTCGTTAAAATGTAGAAAAAGAGAAGCAATTTTTACCCGTCATACCTTGACGGGCAACATTCTAGTCGTAAGAATAAAAGTGTATCGTAAATCGTGTTGAATAAACGTAATACAGTTGATTAAGATCAATTTTAGTAAATTAGTCAAAACTAGAAGTTGAAAAAAAAAAAAAAAAACAGGAACGCTAAATGGCTGCAAGGACCAGATTAAGGCATGGGCGCATGGAGCACAGGCCCGGGGCACCGAAGTTTGGGGGGCACCAAATCTGTATCAAAAGGTGGAAAAAAATTTAGTAATTTCATATTACACTATAGCAACATCAACATTAAATCTAAATCCACAATATTTTATTATTGCAATATATTGTAAAAAGGAGGGGGGGGAGGACCAACTGAAGTTCGTGCCCAGTGTCCTCAAAAGTCATAATCGGGCCCTGATGACTGCGTCTATTATAAGTCTGTTATGGAGAACCATTTTTACATTTTTACTTCATCATCAGCAGTAGTGTTCCCATAGGGTATACTTTATATACGCTGTATACTCTCAAACATCTTAGTGGATTAACCAGCCACCAGTGGTGTTCCTATAGGGTATACTCTACATACGCCGTATACTCTCACACATTTTTTAGACATATAGTGTATAACCCTCAAGCTTCAGAAATCTTCATATTATGACATATTATGTATATGATCGCATACACATATTGTGCATAACTGATTACTGGGAGTATAATCTCAGAAAATTGATGGGAACAGCACTGATCATCAGTAATAATTCAAACATCTTAGTGGATTAACCAGCCACCAGTTCCTATAGGGTATACTCTACATACGCCGTATACTCTCACACATTTTTTAGACATATAGTGTATAACCCTCAAGCTTCAGAAATCTTCATATTATGACATATTATGTATATGATCGCATACACATATTGTGCATAACTGATTACTGGGAGTATAATCTCAGAAAATTGATGGGAACAGCACTGATCATCAGTAATAATTCAAACATCTTAGTGGATTAACCAGCCACCAGTGGTGTTCCTATAGGGTATACTCTACATACGCCGTATACTCTCACACATTTTTTAGACACATAGTGTATAACCCTCAAGCTTCAGAAATCTTCATAGTATGACATATTATGTATATGATCGCATACACATATTGTGCATAACTGATTACTGGGAGTATAATCTCAGAAAATTGATGGGAACAGAAATGATCATCAGTAATAATTCAAACATCTTAGTGGATTAACCAGCCACCAGTTCCTATAGGGTATACTCTACATACGCCGTATACTCTCACACATTTTTTAGACACATAGTGTATAACCCTCAAGCTTCAGAAATCTTCATATTATGACATATTATGTATATGATCGCATACACATATTGTGCATAACTGATTACTGGGAGTATAATCTCAGAAAATTGATGCGAACAGCACTGATCATCAGTAATAATTCAAACATCTTAGTGGATTAACCAGCCACCAGTGGTGTTCCTATAGGGTATACTCTACATACGCCGTATACTCTCACACATTTTTTAGACATATAGTGTATAACCCTCAAGCTTCAGAAATCTTCATATTATGACATATTATGTATATGATCGCATACACATATTGTGCATAACTGATTACTGGGAGTATAATCTCAGAAAATTGATGGGAACAGCACTGATCATCAGTAATAATTCAAACATCTTAGTGGATTAACCAGCCACCAGTTCCTATAGGGTATACTCTACATACGCCGTATACTCTCACACATTTTTTAGACATATAGTGTATAACCCTCAAGCTTCAGAAATCTTCATATTATGACATATTATGTATATGATCGCATACACATATTGTGCATAACTGATTACTGGGAGTATAATCTCAGAAAATTGATGGGAACAGCACTGATCATCAGTAATAATTCAAACATCTTAGTGGATTAACCAGCCACCAGTGGTGTTCCTATAGGGTATACTCTACATACGCCGTATACTCTCACACATTTTTTAGACACATAGTGTATAACCCTCAAGCTTCAGAAATCTTCATATTATGACATATTATGTATATGATCGCATACACATATTGTGCATAACTGATTACTGGGAGTATAATCTCAGAAAATTGATGGGAACAGCACTGATCATCAGTAATAATTCAAACATCTTAGTGGATTAACCAGCCACCAGTGGTGTTCCTATAGGGTATACTCTACATACGCCGTATACTCTCACACATTTTTTAGACACATAGTGTATAACCCTCAAGCTTCAGAAATCTTCATATTATGACATATTATGTATATGATCGCATACACATATTGTGCATAACTGATTACTGGGAGTATAATCTCAGAAAATTGATGGGAACAGCACTGATCATCAGTAATAATTCAAACATCTTAGTGGATTAACCAGCCACCAGTTCCTATAGGGTATACTCTACATACGCCGTATACTCTCACACATTTTTTAGACATATAGTGTATAACCCTCAAGCTTCAGAAATCTTCATATTATGACATATTATGTATATGATCGCATACACATATTGTGCATAACTGATTACTGGGAGTATAATCTCAGAAAATTGATGGGAACAGCACTGATCATCAGTAATAATTCAAACATCTTAGTGGATTAACCAGCCACCAGTGGTGTTCCTATAGGGTATACTCTACATACGCCGTATACTCTCACACATTTTTTAGACACATAGTGTATAACCCTCAAGCTTCAGAAATCTTCATATTATGACATATTATGTATATGATCGCATACACATATTGTGCATAACTGATTACTGGGAGTATATTCTCAGAAAATTGATGGGAACAGCACTAATCATCAGTAATAATTCCAACATCATGTGTACCAAGCCAATAAAAATTATTATTATTTCTATGCGTTCTTGCAAATTCAGCAGTATTTTTTAAATTTGTATCATCAACTTCCATTATTAGACCTACATAATACTTCATGGTTTTCTTTGATGTGTAAGTTCCACAAATTTTTTCAATTTGTATCATCAACTTCCATTATTAGACCTACATTATACTTTATGGTTTTCTTTGATATAAGTTCCAGAAATACGTAACACCAGCTTTAGCAGTTTTTGTAGTTGAACTAGCAATTCCTACTGGGTCCTCATAGCTATCTTGTATTTCATTAAATATAATTTTTTAATCAGGAATGCTTTTGATTTTTAAATCCTCATTATTATAGGGGGACCCACTTACCTGATAGCGAGGGGACCCACTTACCCCTAATAAAGAAAATTGACGGGATAAGTGAGACCCTTCCGTTTTAACACTTATTAATAATATTTTACACAAAAATTCTTGTTGCAAATTGCACTTTAAGTTAAACCATACGTGCAAGTATAATGATCATAAAAAATAATGGAAACTAACCTGGAAACACTTCTTTGAAAAATATTGCTTGAACTCGTCAAAAATTATTTTTCTCAGTTTTTTTTTTTTTTTTTTTTTGCCTAAGTTCTATGACCTAGAAAAAAATTCCACGAAACCCGAATGCATGCAAAAGCAATCACTGTGATGAAATATTACATTATCAGTGTAAAAAATTATAAAAATCATATGCATATTTTAGTTTTAGGAGGAAGACCGATTTACCCCAGTGACCCACTTCCCTCAACCAACCCTAGATTTTTTAAAAATATTATTTCATCCGTGTAAGACTTTAAAATAACGCCTATTAGTAAGTGAACTGAAATTTAATATCGGTTTTCTCTTAACGTTTTCATACTAACGAATAGTATGTTTTCTCGTGAAATAGATCGATTTTAATCTCAAGAAAACTGTTAAAAAATAAAAAAAAAAACCGTTCTGTAGAAACGCACCTACGTTCTTATATTCAAAAGAACAGGGATGTTAGAAAATATCTTTCTAGAATGAACGACATTTTATGAGAATAAATATTTCGTTTGAACGTGGTCTGTTTTCAGATGCAGAAGGAGAAAAATTTCCTGAAGGTCGCATTTCCTTTCAGCGTTTCTTAAATTGTGTTCCGCGGAGCCCCAGGGTTCCACGAAACTTTCACTTATAATTCAGATTACTTTTAAAATCGACAAAAAATAAGGTTTGAGTGAAACTTTTAATCGGTATTTTTCAAATGACTAATCAAGGAAACATCAAAATGAGATTTGGTTTAAAAATCCATTTATTGTCAATTTACGACATCCGACTACGTCAGTACAATAATACAAAATTTTCATTGAAGGACGTTCAATTATTTCAAGAAATTTTGTGTTACTTTTTTTATTACAAACAGCCCTATTTGAAATCATTTTCGTTTTTATTGCTAGCAAGCTAGTGAGCCATTTTTACTTTCTTTTACAAAAAAGGAAGTAGTGTATTCGCAAAAAAATTTTCACTCAAAAATCGATTTTAATTTCCATTTTGCTCACCCCCGAATAAATGTTGAGTTTTTTTTTTTTTTTTCGACTCAACCACACGTGGATAAGTGCCTAAGAACGTATAGACACGCGAAATATCCATTTTGACGATTCCCGAGTTAGTTACAACGAGTTTTCTCGTGACGTCTGTATTTAAGTATGTGCGTATGTATGTCGCATAATTCAAGAACAGTATGCCCTAGAAAGTTGAAATTTGGTACGTAGACTCCTAGTGGGGTCTAGTTGTGCACCTCCCCTTTTGGTTGCCTTCGGGTGTTTTTAAGGGGAGTTTTTGCCCCTTGGGGGGATCATTGTTAATTTCGATGTAGACTCAAGTGGTGTTACAATTTGGCGGACAATTGGCGATATATCGCCAGTCTTTTGGTCGCCAAGTTTTTTTTCGCCAACTTGGTAACAAATTTGGCGATTTTTTTAATATTTTTTATTTTTTTTAAAATCTGGTTTCAATTTGGCCACTGTTGATGATATTTAGAGAGTAAACTATTGAATCACATTAAAATTACCAATGATGGGGAAATGACATTAAATTGGAGTAAAAGGAAGTCATGTCAGGCACACATCAGCTCGTTAAATTTTGAATTCAAACTATGCAATCGAAGATAAATCAGGGTTCTTTGAAAAAAAAAAGTGAACGTTTAAAAAGGTACCACTTAAGATATAAACTAAGAGACGTTGCCTTGTAGTGATTGATCTTATTTAGTTGCATTTCGTAATAAAAATTTTGGACCAATTGGAATTGTTTTTGGGTAAGACCAGTTGGGAAAATTGGAAACATGTGGTAAATTAAAATTAAAAAAAACCTCTATTACAACCCTAATAGTGATTTTTAAATTGGTGAGTGAGGACTAGGCAACGCAAAGAAGACATTCCGAGAGTTCCGAGTGCATCTAAATAGTATAAGCCAAGAGTCATTATTGTTTGAAAATAATGCCGCGAAAAAGGTTGTTTAAAGTTTAGTGATATTACCTTTTCTTCTCCAGTTGGTCTACAAATGCGAAGTAACTCGTTACAGCTATAGTTTATTATATTTGTTACGTGGAAGGTCATTAAAAACATTTAGTCATGAATTTCATGTTCCCTGCTATTTTCGGTGTGCAATGTAGGTGTTTTACATTTAATTCATATATGCTGTACTGTAGGGTAAATGAAAACAAACTAAGTTTGTCATTCATCCTATTTTACTTTTTTTAATATGTTTATTTTTATTTGGAAGATCGAAGTGTCAATTTAGTGTTTCTTTTACATGAATTTAGCGCATACAGCAATTTCTTGTATGATTTAAAATGATTTTAGATTACGTTTGGAGCGATGGCGCGACCAAGGGTGGCATGAGGCTAAAAAAAAATATGGGTATGAACACACATGCAACGCCTTTCAGCCTTTAATTTCGAAAAATTTCATATGAACCAGCCCCCTCCCCTGAAACATTTCTCGCTACTCCACTGGTTTGCAGGGTTAAGCGGTTCGTATGGGACCTATGGGTTGCATATGAATTTATTGTTGGTGTGGGTCTTCTTAAGCTTTTTAACTGATTGTGTATATCGCGATTATCCACCCACATCAACCTCAAGGGTAAAGAAATCACTGTTTCCATTTACTCCGTATTCTATGGAATAAATGTAAACACGCAAGTTTTTCATAGGCAATTAGGCCTATTACAAACAAAACAGTAAGTTGAATCAACTTTTCGAAAAAGTTGCCTGTCAACTAGTCGACTGTAATTTCTCGTTGTGTTCACTCGAGAAAACTTAGTTGAATCTTTTTTTTTCTTCTAATAACCGAATTTATTCGAGCAGCTGCTCCCATAACGCTGTTAAAACTGAACCGAGTTGATTCTGAACCAGGGATTGCAATACCGGACCACAAATGCAAAACCGGTATTCGGTATTTTTTTAACGTGATACCGGAATTCCGGTATTAATACCGGTATTAGAAATTTCCCAAAAAACATGCAAAAACATAATGTTTCGTTGCCATATTTTATTGTACAAAAAATGCATTATTTACTTACTGAGAACAAATATAAAATGAAGGAACAAATACCATACTAAACAATCAATAATAACAAGAAACATAATTGTCACTGAGCCTGGAACTCATTTTAGTAAAAAATTTCCTGCAGCTAAAAATATTCTTACTGAATTCATGCAGAGCGGTGGTACTGTTAAGAATTTGAAATTTACGATGCATTTGATCTTGTTTGTTTGTTTCTTTTTTTTCCGTTTTCTTTCCGAAATTCTTTACAATTATGTAAATATCTGAAAATATGTTCCAACTTATTATGCCTTACCTCTATGCAAATTTCCAAGACATAACAAATATTATCTCACTTGGTATAAAGTTTAACAGCGAGACAGACAAGCACGCTAATATACCGGCGATAACAAACTAATTTTCGTTGTACTAACAAGAAAAAGTTTTTCTTCCAAATTCAGTTCAGTTGAGACAAGTGTTTCTTATGAAATATCATAAAGAATTGCTGCACTTAATTTTTCGAACAAATTGTTCTTTGCACTAACACATTCGTAATTAAAATTATTTTGACAGGAGAACAGACCAAGGAAATGGAGAAAATAAAAGCGTCACATAAACTCACGAAAGTACGTTTCATCACACCATCTGGTGATGAAAATATCATTTTGTAATGTATTTCCTCTACTTTTATATTCTTTAATATTCTATAAATTCATGCTTTTAAAGCCTAATTTTTACGTCAATTCAATGATTTCGGTACTGTCTCATCGGAAAAGAAACGTATATTTGAGATAACATTATATATATATAATTAGTTAAATTGAAACCTTTTTATTCAAAAGCTATTTATTATTTTTAGCTAATACCGAAAATACCGGTGTTCTACCTAAGAAAATACCGGTATTACGAAATCGCAAAATAGCTCCAAATACCGGTATTCGGTATACCGGTATTGCAATCACTACTCTCAACTAGTTTATTCTCGTGTTAGAGCAAACGCTTGACAATGTCCCGATGAGTTGAAGTGAATCAACTAAACAATTGATTCAACTCATCGGGATGAGAATTGTAGCGGCACATGTGCCTTGCATGCCTGATAAAAAAATTAATGAAAAAATATTACAAAGTTAAATTTAAAAATGAAAATAGTGCGCACTTTTTCTTTCCCTACCATCTTCCATTTCATCCTCGAGAAAGCTCGCTTTTTTTATGGATATATGCTGTGGTCCTCACTTGTTCCGTATATTTCTCTCCTCCAAAATGAATTACACTCATCTAAAAATGTCACGGAGTATTTTCAAGCCTTGGAAATAGTCCTCGCAAATATCTTTGCCTGAAACAACCCAAAAGGTCGGTTTTTCCATTAAACATTAAAATTATATTCCACAATATACATGATGCCCTTTTTAATGATGCGGGTTCCTTCATTATTGAAGAAAAAGGGAAAATAACAGATATGAATAGGAATAAATGCTCAAGAAAATGTCAGATGTAGTTGAAAGAATCAATAAAATCCACAGGAAACGAGCACTTTTTATATAGTAAACCTTTCATTTTTGAGAGCAGAGTTTTAAGACGTGAAAAAGGCAATTTATTCGACTAAGGACGACTTTTCGCTATCAATTTCCAAATTTACGTCTAATTTACTCGAACGAACTTGACATTTTACACCTTGCCATTGAGATTAATGTATTTATGTAGTTGGAATTTTACAAATAAGGATGTGGTCTAAAAGTTGTTGACTTGAAATGTGCTTATCAATGATGTTTTTTATTTATATAGTTGAATTAGAGAATATTTCCCGGGAAACTGTTGATTTTTTCGTTATGAAAAAATATCGAAATTTCAGCTTAGATCTCAAGAACAGCCCTGAAATTATTATTGTTTTATTATTTTTTTGAAGGGGGGGGGGGGGCTTCTCAATTTGCCAAAGGGAACTCAGAATTTTACCGAAGACTTACAAAATAAGAGCAGCCTATTCTACCAGCGTTGTTATTCCTAACACTAATAAATTGAGACTAGATATAACTTTAAAAATAAATAAATAAATAAATAAATAAAGTGCAATCTTGCACTACGATCTTCAAATTTACCAAATCATCATACAAAATCTACCAAACGAAGAATTATTTTTGGAGGCCACAGTGATGATGGCCCTGCTCAAGAACTGACAGCAATCTAAAACTCGCTTTAATTATACTGTTTTATCTTAATAAATTAACTAATATTTAGTATAGGAACTAAACAAATATCTTTGTGCAGGAAAGTAAAAAATTTAAAATAAAAAAGTTTTATTGCACAAAACTTGCAGACTACTTTATACATGTGTATCGTCATTACATGAGCCTCATTTTTCAATGTAAAAGAAGTCATCTTATGGATGAAAGACATCACTTATTTTGCAGAAAAAAGGCGTTCCTTATAACGCCGAAACACGTGTATGCAGTAATCTTCAAATTTTGTGCAGTAAAATGTTGTTATTTTTTAATTTTAATATTTAGTGTTTTTATTAGAAATTTGTTTTTTTTTTTTTTTTTTTTTTTTTGAAATTAATAGTTTGTATTAGGAATGCGCTGAATACAATATTTTGCCAAATACTGAATACCGATTTTTTTTTTAATTTTTTGTCTAATATCTAAATTTTTATTTTATGCCAATTTGAAATTTAAAAAATAAAATTAATCTGCATCTATTTTGTGCCTTTTGTGAAATGCATATGCACATCCATTTAACATTCTAAATTTATGTACATTTAGAATAACTATTAATTCAAAATAAATAAAAAATAAAATTTGGTCCTTCTAAAAGCAAAAGCGAATAATATAGTTAACGTCGAACCATCTTTTTATACATTTGGTGAAATGATTTTTTTAACTACTTATTTTATAAGAAACTAGCAGCTAAATGACTTAACGTATTTATGAGCACTTATTATTATGATTATTTAAATGATATATTAATAATAAGGTTGATGTAATGTGTCATAAGATTTTTAAAAAATTGAAAACAACAAAATTTATATTTAACATCTGAGTGTTTTCTTTTACATGAAAATTACTTTGAATTTGATAATATTACCCAGTTACAATTTGAATTATGCTTGCACAATGGTACCAGGGCCGTGTCCCAGAATTTCAAAAAAGGAGGGGTTTGAACTGTTTTCCTGTTACATCGTCAAAGGAAAACTAATTAAACGTGTTGAACAGCTCTTTTTAGTTCGATAGCTAGATTTTTTTTTACATTTTGTGTTTTTTTAAATAAAATCTTTTTATGAAAAGGTAACACATCATATTCCTTTTATGACACCTATTGCGAGTTTCTCTTTTTGTTGCAACACTTTGTTTTTTTCAGCCATTTTGTTTTATCTCAAGAAATGATTGTCTGAATGTGTCAAGAGAAATCTTTTTGAGGAAAGCATTCTGAAGTTTGCATTATCTGTTATATAAAACTAAAAAAAACAGCGAAGTGTAATTTTAAAGTATAGACAGTCGTTAATAATTAAGAGATATTTTTAGTTGCCACTGGGACATTCCGCGGAAAACGGTAATTTTGTCCCGCACGTGAGGCTTTATACATTTCATAAAAAAGAATAATTTAAAAGAATGATGAACAAAATTTTGTTGCTTAAGAAATCCCAAACGCATGTGTGACTTCTTACGCAAAAACTTTCTTCAAAAATTATTTCTTTTTTATGAAATATAGGAACTGTTACGTGCGGGACAAAAGGACCATTTTTAATGGAATGGGCAAAAACATATTTTTTTCCAATGGTAAAAATAATTATTTCTAAACTAATGTGATATGTTTCCTTTACGTTGGAACCATAGCTTTCAAAATCTACAATTTGTTTCGTCATTGCTGTAATAATAGAGCTAAAATCTTAGCTTATTCGTAAGCAAGTTCCCAGAGGTTGACTTTGGATGTCCCGCACGTGACGCATGTAAATAAATTTTATTTTAAATAACAAAATTGTTTAATAAAAATATTATTGTGTCAGGAGTATCTTTGTATCAAATGTAAAGAATAAAAAAAATGCTCATTCCCCTTTTTCATTAAAATATTAAGAGATATGACGAAATGTTGATGAAATTTAAGCGTATTTTTGTCCCGCACGTGGCGGTGGAATGGCCCCACTGATTGTTAATAATAGAACAAGTATGTTTGTAAAAATCTCATATTAGGAATACTTGATGTTGATCCCTTCGTTTATATAGGGACACATGATCCCAGGGATCAAGTATCCCTATAACAATATAAACACGAAAACAATATAACTGTAGTTTACTTAGCTGACTTTAATTTTTAACATTCGAAGCCATGTTAACGTAATATAATTTGTCATAGTATAAGTGATAGATATAAACAATCACTGCAGAAAATATGCTAAATTTTTAAAATGTCAGTTCGCACCACTAAAATTAAATAAATTCATAATATAAATAAAATTAAATAAATCAATAAAGTAAACCAAATAAATGATTTAAATAAAATAAAATAAAATGAATGAATAAATGAATAAAATGCAATGAAAATAAATCAATAAATAAAATAAAATAAAAATGAATTAATGAATAAATAAATAAAATAAAATTAACATAAATAAATAAAATAAAATAAAAATAAATCTGTGTCATTCAGAAGCAAAGGAGTGTTTGTGCAAAAATTAAAAATTTGGAGATAACCAGTACAAATGGTAGGAAAACATCTCCTTTGCTTTGAGACAAGGGCAAGATGTTGTACTAGTGTTTGCTACTGTAGCCCTAGTAGATACTGCTATACATCATCGCTTAGAAAAAAAAATCATTGAAAGCTTATCAAAGATTTGAGCTTTAAACGCGCTTTACTCTTTACTCAAAACTTTAAACATCCACTTAAATCCTTTTGTCTCTCACTGAGTCACATATAAATAAACAAAATAGAAGAAAAATAAGTGTAAATAAATGAATACGTATGGAAGTAAATAGCTGAATAAGAATACATATAAATAATATACACAACAAATAAATTTAAAAATAATAATCGATAAATCAATGGAATTAAAATAAATAAATAAACAAGACATATCAATATATAAAATAAAACAAAAATGAATGAATAAATAAATAAAATGAACAGAAAATAAATATCAGACATTTAGAAGCGAAGAGGTGTAAGAATTGTGTAATGTAAGAAGAGGTGTAAAAATTGAATAAAAATAAATATAAAGAAATTAATAAATAAATATGAATATAAGTAAATAAATCAATAAGAATAAAAGTATATAAATGAATAAAAAGAGAAGAAGAAAAGCACATAAATGAATGAATTAATAAGAATAAAAGTATAAATGAGTAAGAATCAAAGTGAATAAATGAATAAGTGAGTAATAAAAGTACATAAATAAATGAATGAAGATTATAGTGAATAAATGAGTAATAATTATGGTAAATAAATTAATAAGAATAAAAGAAATTAATGAATGAGAATAATTATGAATAAAAATAAAAGTAAGTAAATAAATAAATAATGAAAAAATACTAACAGTATAGGCAAATGTTATCAAAGACGGAAAATATATAACAATATACCATGTCACTACTATTCGGTTTGGTTTAAATTTCGTTCTCTGATAAAATTTCACAATAAAGCTTTCAGATATTTACTAAAAAGATTAGCGTCTTATTGAAACCTTTAAAAGCTTAGCAAATTTATATCTTAGCAATGTATATAGGCTTAAGGTTATCAAAAAGTAAAAATGTAATAGTTTGTCAAGTATCAAAACTATCCAGTTTCGAACTTTCTATTCCATGGAAAAGCTTTACAATAGCGCTTTGAAAAGTTTATTTTATGCTCTTAACTGTAAATACGAATTCGAGTGCAGACGAGTTAATAGAAATTTCATATTTTAGTGAAGAAAGAGTTGTTTTTTAGTTTACTTTTCCTTAAAAGTTTTTAAAAATTGAAAGAACGCTTAATGAGAGGCAAAAATATCGCTATTCCCTTTAAGTCAAAAATAAATAATTTAACAAACACGGAAAAATAAAAATTTTAAAGTATTATAGTGTTTCGAGATGGAGTTGAGGTAGCATTTGTCAACTTGTCGGCTGTCTGCTTATCAATAATTAATTAAGTAGTAATCTGCTTTTCAATTCATTTTTTTGACTTCTACAAGTTATTTAATTCCTTCAATCTATAGCAAATTTACCCTACTCTACGGTGCAAAATGATTATAATACCAAGCCTAAAAAAGTAATGATAAAACAGGAAGCTTTTTTTGTTCAGAGAAGCAAATAATTTTTTTTTTCTACTTTTAGATAGTGTAATGTTATATATCTGTCAAAAAATTCAAAAATATAAGTGGCTAGAAGTGTAGCTTAAAAAAGTTGATAATTCATGTTTTATTCAATCACAACTTTCATTGCAAAACTAGGTTTTAACCTAGCCCCCCCCCCCCCCCCCCCGAAAAAAAAAGCAAAATCTACAATTCTCAAAAAGTAAAAATACAGCACTTAGTAAAGTAACAATTATTCAATTTCAGCTTCCTTGCCCGTGGTAAAATTTCACAATAAAGCTTGGAGATGTTTATTACTCTTGTTTGTAAACATGAACCTGAGTGTAGGTGTACTAATCGAAATCTCTTTCTTCAAAGTGACGAAGGAGCTCTTTTTGTTTCAAAGTACGTGTACCTACATAATTTTCGTTGCAAATTTATGTTTTAACACCGCCTAATCTCCTTCAAAAAAGTATGTACAGTCAGAGGCGTGCAGGGGGGGGGGGGTGACCCGGACCCGAGCCTGAAGAGGGGCCCGAGATTTTTAAATTGAGGAGCGAAATGTATGTAGGGAAGTAGGATTAAACAATATGGAGGGGGGGGGGGGGGCGTAACAGTCATTTGTGACCGGCCCCGAAATTCTTGTGCACGCCCCTGCGTACAGTTATCTAAGAGTTTTACAGTAAAAATATGAAAATTCATGAAGTTTAAGCAATTTAATCTCATCTTCCTTTTCTGTAGTAAAATTTCTCAATAAAGCTTACAGGTGTTTTTTCACTCTTGATTGCATTAGCAAAGCCAGAAATATCTTCTGGGGGGGGGGGGGGGTGATCAAAAATACCTTCTGAAGGGGGTTTGTGATCAAAAATACCTCCTGGAGTGTTTTTTTTTTTTTTTAATAAAAAAACCTTCTGGAGAGGGTTTTTGATCAAAATACCATCTGGAGGGGGATTTTTTTTAATCAAAAATACCTTCTGGAGGTAGTTTTTTGATGAAACAGCCCTTTCATTTGCCTGTATTAGGTTAGTTAGGTAGGCATTAATGTTAAATCCAATGCCACTAGGGGGTGTATTTACCCTCAACCGCCTTCCCCCCTCGCTGCGCCACTGATTTGATTGTAAACATGACCTTGAGTGTAGGTGTGCTAATCGAGATCCCTCCACAGGAGCACATTCCAAGCACGAGAGATGAATGGAAAACAAGCGATATTGATCTGGGAAAATCTGTTTGAGCCGCCATTCGAGAATGATATCTCGAAAAACACATTCTTATGTTGTGTGCACAGATTTTTTTCGCATCATTGCCCTTTGATAAGAAAGCATTTTTCTTGGTTCAGTGAAGAGCCATCTTTGAAGATTGCCGCTTCCATTTAAGTCAGTTGACAAGTTGGCTGTGTTTAAAAATTACGCTCTCATAAACGTAAATTTTTACGGGCCATTTTCGTCTTCAGTTACGCCAAAATATTATACGATATCAAATGGAGAAAACACCTAATGCATCATTTTTTTTAGTCAAAAATAATAATATTCTTTCTTCTTCTTTTCACGCTTTATTGACGTTTAAAATTGTATTTGCTTTAGGACAATGCTTTTTTTCTTTATTCCCCCCCCCCCCCCCGCTTTATTGAAATTTAAAATTGTACCCATTTTAGAACACTGCTTTTCTTTTCTTTATTTCGTTCTTTTTTTTTTTAATTAAATCTCTTTTTTTTTAGAACAAAGGAAAAAAAATCCATTGCTTCATTAACATTTAAAATTGTATTTTATTTAGAACAATGCTTATTTTTCCTGCTTTATTGAATCATTGTTTAAAACTGTATTTTTTTTTGAGCAAAAAAAATTGTTTTTTTTTTATTTACACTAGGGATGCACCGTTAAGCAAATTGATCGATAACCGATTAATCGGCAAAAGACGATCGGCCGATGCCCATTAATGTAGGCTACCGATTTTTTACAAAGATAATGATTTTTAAAACTACAATTTCACCATCACCTTTTTTAAAAAAATTCGACTGCTCTGAATTAGTTAATAATTTATTTTTGAGAGCGATTATTTTTTCTTCTCCATTTTCATCCATTAAAATTGAATTTTTTGTTCTAGAACAATGCTTTGATGATTTTTTTTTTTTTTGCTTTATTTACATTTACATTTTACTGATCTTAGAACACCGCCGTGTTTCTTTTCTTTCTTCTTCCTTCTTTCTATTAACATTAAAAAGGTTTTTTAGAACAAAACTTAGTTTTTTTTCTCATTGCTTCATTAAATATAATGTTTCAAAATTTTATTCAAATTCTGCGAAGATATTTTATATTATTCTTGATAAAATTTCATCATGTTGTTATCTAGACATAAAATTCAAATATTTTGTTGATAGATCGTTGTGTGTGTGTGTATAGATTTTTTTTTAACTATTAGTAGCCATTTAATGCAGTCTTTTTATTTTTGCAAAAACTATGGTTATATTAAAGCACAGTACTAAAGGTAAGGTGTGTAGAAAAAATATTCAGTGTTTATAAAATTAAAAAAAGTGTATCAAAGCAAATTAAATAACATAAAAAAATTTATTGAATGAAAAGGTGATAATTTTAAAAGAAAATTTTAAAATATATGTCGTAATTGTATGCATAATGGGGAAATGACGGACACAAATACAAACAATTCATAACCTCCTGCCTTTTAAACGACAACTCAATAAATATTTAAAAAAGAATTATTTACCTTCTTAAAATTATATATTCTCATCATTATTATAAATAAATTTTATTTTTAATTACATGTAACCTTTTGTTGCTCAAAATTACATTTTTATTGTTAATGACTTCATTCAGCATAGTTTATTGTTCTAGGCATCCTTGTAGTAATTTTAATGGAAGCAAATATTTTCTGCCGTTTAATTGGTGCATCTCTTATGCTTACTCTGACGGAGGAAGAGACTTTTCTGCATATCAACTGTCAGTTAACTTATAGCTGGAAAAAACAGATTACCAAAATGAATGAAAACCCTTTCGTAAAACAAACCCTTTCATGCAGAACAATAATATGCAAACTTAAGAAATTAAATTTTTTTTACTTAAAATTCTGCATTTTTATGTAGAGTAAAAGGTAAAAAATAAGAAAAGTTTAATGCTTAGTGCGGAAATGACTAAGGAACTTATCAAATGCTGGTAACATATAACTGGTGGCATGGGCGCCCATATGCAAAATTGTAAGGGGGGGGGGGCTCAGATATTTTTACCATGGTTTAGCAAGATATTTTCCTCATGGAAGCAGATTTCAGGACAGATTAGAGTCATTAAAATTTGACATTTTTAATAATTTATTCATTAATGGCTGGAGAAGAAATGTTTTTACTTTTTTGCAAAGAAAAAAAGTATTAAAAGCAAGGAAGTTCTAATTTCTAAGAGAGGGAAGACTCAAGCTCCCCCCCCCCCCTTGCCCACCTATATGGGCACTCTTGACTGGTGGCTATAAAATGTTTGAAAAATATTTTTCAAATAAATATTTTAGAGCATTGTCGACAAGTTTAAAAAAAATGCTTTTAAACGAATTTCAAAAATTAATTACTTGTCAATTATGAAAGACAGGATTTTTTTAAATACATTAAAATTTAAGATGTCAAAGAATAATATTTCTAAAAGTTTAATCAAAACCTGGATGATCAGGTTGAGTGCCTTGCTGATTTGACATGGAATGACATTAATCAGTTAAAGCTAAGAAAGTAGCATTTACATATTAAAAAAAATGCTTTTAAACGAATTTCAAAAATTAATTACTTGCTGATTATAAAAGACAGAATTTTTTTTAAAATACATTCAAATTTAAGATGTCAAAGAATCATATTTCTAAAAGTTTAATCAAAACCTGGATGATCAGGTAGAGTGCCTTGCTGATTTGACATGGAAGGACATTAATCAGTTAAAGCTAAGAGAGTAGCATTTACATGCATACTGCCGTGTGCAGGTAAACGGCAGTATCTGCAGAAATGAATTTTCTACATATTTGAAGAAATGTGTGTCTGATTCAATATTAAATATAGGGAAATCTTGGAATGAGACTTTTTCGCGCGATTTTTTTTTTTTTTTTTTTTCAGCGGAAACCAAATAAGCGAGCTTGTACAATTAAGCTAAATTAAAGTCACTTTGGAAAGGAAAATATTCTTCTAAATATAACTGAAATATATGTCAGACACATTTGGTTTAAAAGCGTATTTTTTTTTTATGCTTGACATTTTTTTATACATAGAGTGAAGCACCATTTGTAACTTTTTCTTTTATACGTTTTTATCAATTATTATACATTTTTTAAATTAGTCCCTGCTCAGTCTAATACATATTAACGTATACCTATTTTTCGTTTTTCATTTGTACGCTTTTTCATACAGTCCCTTCTCAAACGTATAAAGAGTGCTTCACTGTAATTAGAGTTTTATTTATTTTCCACCAACCACCTTCAGTAGCTAGAAGATTCGCTTTTTATGCCATTCTCTTTAATGCTCCAAGACTGGCGTAAAGCAAATTTGGCGGCGCTATAAAAATTATTTCAATCAATATCTATATCTCTGCACACTTATCAATCTATTTAAATGTATCTATCTTTATAACTATCATAATCTGCTTATATCTATCTCTATACTTATATAATTTTCTCTATATATACATCAATTTATACTTATCTAATAATTTCAAGAATTAGATGCTTCACATTCCAAATCGATTAACTCCATAAAACAAAAAGTCGAGAAAAGTGATGAAGAAGATAGCGTTATCCATCGTAGTGAATGGGCCCTCGTGCTACATTTTCTGAAACCAGGATCAGAAATGTACTAAACCAAAAGTTTAATATAAATTCACATTCTAAGCATAGATTAAGCACTATTAAAGCAGAAATGAGGATTTTTCTAAAAAGGGGAGTTAATCGATTTGGCAACTGAGGCATCCATATATCAATCTACAGCTATTTAACTGTCTGTATTTAGTAACCTCTACCTATCCAGAGGCGTGCACAGAAATTTTGGGGCCCTTCACACATGACTTTTACGCCCCCTCCAAATTGTTTACCCCGGCGTCCCTACATATATTTCATCCCTCATTTTGAAAATCTCGGGCCCTCTTCGGGACGGGGCCAACAGGTGTCCCTTCTTCCAGGCCCAATTTCCCAATAGGCAGAGTAGGCAGTTTGTTGCCTAGGGCGGCACATTTTGCTTTAACCACGTTTTTTTTTTTCTGTTTTTTAAGTTATTACACTTGAAGTTAGTATTCTTTCATTTTCCATAGTGACATCCCTTTCTTGAAATTTAATAATGTTTACTTTCACTCATCTTATGAAAATGAAATATTTTTCAAGCATGTGGAAATAGATGTTTGTAAAGCAATAAGTTTGAAGACGAATAGCGGTGTGGATTGAAGAAAAGCAAGTGTCATTGTGTTTGACCAGAAACTCCAACAAGATTGGAGTTTGACAAAGATTTTTAGTGCCACAGTAAAGTTTATTCAGTTATGGTTTCTTCAGTGATTGACGTGTATTTTCTCTTCTACATTATTAATATTTAAAAACTTTTCGCTTAATAGTATTAAATGAAATTGAGCGAAAAAGGCTGAATGATTTTAAATGAAGAAAGCATGCTTAGTTAAAAACCGATGAGCAAAGGGGAGTTTTCAAAAAGTTTAAAAAAAAAATTATACATATTTTTCAAGTCGGCAGTTTTCAAAAGCGGAATCTTTGAGCTTTTTGGAATGTAATCCAGTAGCAATTTAAAAGTGAAATATCATCGAGCAATGAGGAGTGCTTAGAAACGTTAAGTGAGTGAACGTAATAACACAGAGGAAATTATTTAAATCGTTGATCACAGGTGAAAATAATTCTCAATTTGCCGAATGATAAAATACGAGCATGCACGAATATCATACATTCAGAACACCTAATTGGATGGAACGTTAAGCAACATTAAAGAACAATTTTTTAAATTAAAAAAAAAATGATAATAATAATCTGAATGTTGCAATTTTGTCTCTAAATTTTCGAAATAAGTAATTTTTGAGGAGGTCACATGTTTTTTTTTATTCACGGAAATTTTTCATCTTTTTTTTTTTTCGAGGGGGTGGGCGGCCTAGGCCCGGCTCCTGGGGTAGGCGACTAGGCAGCCGCCTAGAGCAGCAGATTTTAGGGGCGGCAAATTTCGAATTTGAAAATTTTTTTTAAATATGAATATCTCTTTCAGCACCATAAAATTCACTGTTTAAATGCTAATAATAATAGTAATAATAATAATTTAGGCTTATAGAGTGTGTACCTGTGCTTTGACATGCAAAGCATAGTTCGGAATTTAACTAGAAATTTCTTTTATAAAAGAATTTAACTAATTTAGAAGTGGGAAATTGCATGATTTTAAAGTCTTTTTAAAATATTAATATATGTTCTACTGCCACAAGATGCACTACTTTAATGTTAAAAAAGATAATTCAAAGTGTGTACGAGTGCTTGGATATGAAAAATCTCGTTTGGAATTTAACTAGAAACTCGCAAAATTTTAAGATAGTATTTCTGTTTTATTAATATACTAGTGGTACCCGCACGGCTTTGCCCGTAATAGAAAAAATAATAGGTCTTTTGGTTCGCCAGTATATTTACAAATAATATATGGTGAATTTTCTCGCCAATTGGCTTGTACCCATGTTACGGTTATACATTATGATAATTTCGTATCTCGCCTATTGGCTTGTGCCCATGTTACCGTTCCACGTTATAATAATTTCGTAACTTACTCTTCCATCTTATGATAATTTTGTTCTTAAAATTGGAATAGAAAAAGAATCACATCGAATTTTCGAAAAATCGCTACGAGGTGCACACCCCCAGCTACAAACTAATTCTGTGCCAAATTTCATGAAAATCGGCCGAACGGTCTAGGCGCTATGCGCGTCACAGAGATCCTGACAGATAGACACAGATCCGGACAGAGAGAGATCCTGACAGACAGAGATCCAGACAGAGAGACTTTCTTTCAGCTTTATTATTAGTAAAGATTATTATTTTTTTAAGTGGGGGGGGGAGGGCGGCACTTGTCAATATCGCCTACTTTAGTTGGCCTTAGATCTGCCTAGAGGCGGCATGGAGCTAAATTCGGCTCTGCCCCCCCCCCCAACCCCATATCTATTTATACATATCTGTATTAATCTCTCTCTATCTGTTCATACTTATTATCAAATCAATATCTATCTATATAAATATTAATTTCAAGAAGTTTTTTGTAAAATATAATTCTTTTCTCATCGTCTTCATCAAAATTGCTCTATATTTCAATCTATGTATCTTTATGGCATAACTCACAATCATGTATTTTTTTTTTAAGCTGAATTCTTGGGGAAAATTTCATTGAAAATTCTTAACATTTGAAGGCAATTAAAGTTAGCTTTGCTATTTGCAACAATACACAATGCACTTACTAGTTCAAACTCTGTTGGATAAAAAGTGCTGAAAATCACAAGTAATATTTAATAATTTTCTGATAGATTTATTGAAAAAATTGGGCTCCGCGGTGCATATAGACTCCAAAATCTACATCCTCAGCTGCATACCAAATTTCATGTTTCTAAGCCATACTGTTTACCCGGGTTACGATCCATAAACGCAAACTACTTATTTCATTTAGATGTAGATGTATAGGTGAAACGGTGAGGCAGTGGCGTAGTCAGAAAGAAAAAAAAAAGGAAAGAGGAAATTTTCTGAATATCGGGGGATGAGAGGGAGGGGGCGGGACGCCCCGCCTTAAGTTTTGCCAGGGTTAACACATACCGCCACAAGTACGCTACTGGTGACGTCTAGTCGTGTTAGCACTAAATTTTTTCTCTGACATCGGCGAATAAATGAAGCTTTGTTTAACATTTAATTTTTTAAAAAAATTTCTTCATTATCCTCTGCATTGTTTTTGTTGTGCTCAGTACGCTGCCAATATACTTCACTTATCGTGTGCTGGTTGGGAGTGAACCGCTGGTTTTATTTTATTGAGCAATCACGATTGCTTATTGTACTCATTTGACTGTTTGATGTGCTATCATTTTATTTTCCCGCCAGCACCCTCTGCAGCACCACCGTCGACCGGCTCCTCACGATGCTGCTCCTATAGCGAAAACCGTCTCCAGGTTGCATCCATATGCTACACACACGCGCATACATACACAGCTACACACACACACACACACACACACGCACATAAATACATACACCTACTACACACACTCAAACACATACATACACACACACGCATAAATAAAGGCACCTACACATACACACACACCTGCACACAACTACCCACACACTCATGCCTGCACACAAACACAAACACATATGCCTACACACACAAACACTCATACACACAACAACCCGCACACACTCATACCTGCACATAGACACAAACACACACATACACATACCCCCTACACACAAACACACATACCCCCCACACACACATAAACACACATGCCTACATAAACACACACACACACACTCGTGATTGCGAAAAACATGAATCGAATTCCGGATGTCAAATTTCAAGTTAATTTTTTTTTATTTATTTTCCTGAAAATAGTTCTGGTACACTCTCATTTTTTCCCCACCACTAACGAGTCCATTCACATTGCAGCGTATTGTTCTTAAATAAATTATTTAGTTGACTTTAATATATTGATGCTTTTGCGCATAGTTGAGTCATGGCTTTTTCTAATTTTTTTTTCCTAAGTTTTTTTTTTTTTTTTTTGGATGCTTATTATTGGAGAGACATTAGGTGCACTGGTTCTACATTTTTTACGGGGCCTCCTCACTAAATCATAATGCGGACCCCTTTCCAGTTCTGCCAAATTGAGAAAAATATAAGGAAAAATAAATTTTAATATCGCTCCGGCTCCATTGCTGTGGTACCCCTTGCCTCCCTCCATGATTAAGCATAATTTATTCGACATCTAATTTCTTTCTATTTTTAAAGTCAAATCTCATAGTAATCTTCCAATTTCTAAACATAATCAAATTTTAAAAATTAAAAAAATATATCAATCAAAATTTTATACACGTGTTTTGTAATTACAATGAATCTTTTCATCAGCGTAAAGAAATGTGAGAAAACCAGTCTTTGCACTCTACTGTTTCCAAACTTCTACGGGGGAATGTAATTTTTGCTTTGGTACATTTATGAGTATTGCCGCTGAAAATTGTTTTTTCAAGAGCATTTAAAAAATAAATAAACAAAAGAAAAAGGGTGTAAAGCATAAATAATTGTATAGAGTTTATCAAATGATATTAAATCAGTTCTAACTTTAATGCTGCGCTTTCCGGGACTTAGAGTTGCTCCGTTAAATTAAAACTATTTTTAAGAATGAAAAATAATTCAATCGTACACACGACAGTGATTGTTGAAAATAGTTACCTATCACAACCCACGCGCTTTTGTTGTGTAGCATTTAGGCGGGAAGCCGTTCACTTACGTTTACATCCTCCATTCACGCAGATACAGAAATCGCTGTCAACCCCTTTACTACAATACTACAACGTCACTAAAAAAAATTTGTAATCTTAGAAAATATGGGAATTATTTAAGCGAAATATCCAGTTTTAATGCAAAAGAGTGTCAATTTAGGAAAGGAAAATGAGTTTTTCGGAAGAACACGTTAAAAGAGAAAGCGAATTATTTGATAGGGGCGCGCGCGGAGTGACGGAACAGCGAGCGCAACAACAAACTACCGTAGAGTGCGTGAGTCGGTCTCCCGTTCTCATGTCATGTATTCCTACTCCGCGTAACACCACCTTATGTTGGAAAGTGGACAAAGTCTTTCTATGGAGTTTCTTAGGAGTGTGGATTTATGGCGCCCAGAATATCATCGCTGTATTGTTTGGTCATAATAGCACTGCTCATCGATTACGGAGAAGGTAAGCTTCCGAATTCCTAGTGCCGCGTACGTGTAGAAGCTCGCATCGCATCTTCGGCGAACGGAAATGTTTTTGGTCGGTCAACCTATCATGGCTGACCCCCTGCTTCCTCTCCTCCCCTTGCTCCCACCTCTCACACTGCGGGAATTAGACCTATCACCCTTTTGGAATGTTCGTCAATGTCCGCGACTTTTTTTGTGATAGCTAACGCTGTGTGGTTAGCGCCTTCTAATGGTTAGTCCGCTTGACCAGAATGTATAGTTTGCGCATAAGCACAGATGACGTCGGATTTCCCCGCGATTCAGCGCAGCGCTCGCAATGTTTTGAATCTCGTATTTTTTTTCCTTCTCTTAGCTTGATGTTTGTTTGGCAAAGAACCATGCTTACATGTACATCGGGAGTTGGCCGACTTTTTAACGATACTTTAAACATCCACTTTCTGAATCTCAGTCCGGTTAATTGCACATAAAACTGCAGTTAGGCTTCGCTCCGTGTTTATTATTATTCTGCACGCAGTTCCCTCTGTTTCCTTTTTTTTCTTGCTTTTGTCAAATCGCCTCAAGTCCGGACATTTGTTATTTTCTTCATTCTCACTTGAAAAATAAAAGCATTTCTATAAAGCGTGTTATATAACACGGTGGCAGAGCCATTACACCTCTAGCAAGAACTCTGCACTTCGTCGTGTTTACATGCGTGCGATGAATCTCAGTAAGAAAAGAATTTGCCAAAATTGCGGATTTGCAAGATCTCCGGTGCAATGCCCTTTGATAAAAATTAAATGGCTTAGCGTGCATTACTTGATACCTTACGTTTTCATTTACTTTTTTGACTATTTTGAGACTTTATCACTGATGTGTCATGTTAACAAGTGGTTCAACTAGCATTGTTTACAATTTCAAAACACTGTGTTCATCTCTTTTCCGATAAACAATAGGAAAAAAATCGTGTTTTATGAGTGAAAATCATTTGAATAATTGTTATTATTATTTGTTTTGAAGTGAATTTTGTGTTCTTGATTTTTGGTTGGATGTTTTAAAATACATAAATTCAAAATCAATTTTAAAGTTGTTAATTTTTTCATGAGTGGTTATATTAGTATTTAAAATTTGTTTTGGCAAAACAAATAAAGGAAAATTGTTGAACTTCGTAGTAAAAAAATAATTTCAAGGTTTATGCATACAACGATTTACAATTAAAAAATTTTAATTAAATTGCATTGCATTTCGTATAAGAAATAAATTTACATCATTAGAGGTACCCACGGGGGGGGGGGGGATCATGGCGTAGATTGTGCCATTGATTTTGGAGGAGCTCTCTTTTCGGGGGAAATACTCCGTAGCATTTGTGCGGTGATGAGCACCCCTGACATCATAATGATTTAGTGTTTGTACCTCTTTCATAATTTTTTCTTAACAAATGTCTAAATGTAAAGAATAAATTGCTAATATCCCAGATTTTCTAAATATACTTGATGTGTGAAATGTGATGAAAATGCTGATGATGATAATTTAATTCGTGAGGTAATTGGAACCGTTTCTTTGTATAAATATTCAACAAAGCATATTTACAGCTGCTAATCAATCCATGTTTGGTTTACATTTCATGAGCATGTGCAAAAACCAGTTTTTTGGATTTTTGCATTTTATTGCAGCTTGCTGGCCCGTCATTTAAAGGGGTCGATTGAGTATTCTATACATCCTTTACCCCTTCCCCCCACCTCACCGAAAAAAATCGAAGTGACATGCCTGTTTTGTTGTGGTTTTTTAATGCATCCTGAGTAAGCTAAATTGCTAGAGTTTTTTTTATTTTTTTTAATTAGTCATTTTATGTGTGCATTGTCATGAATTTAATTACAAAATATTATTTTTCAATGTTGAATAATTCTATGTGTTTTCAAATAATCAAGCTACACCTAAAAATCTCAATGCATGTACTAGTTAGCATTTAAAAACAAGAAGCCGAACGCATATTTTATAATTTTAAATTCATTACCAATACATGTGTTCAAATGTGTTGTTAACTTTCCCCAAAATTTCACAAATGATACTAATTGTTCTGTAAAACAACTTACTAAAATTATTAGAGGGTGTCCATAAATTCTGTTCATGTTTTTCGATCATTTTAGAGCTCCCTCGCTTCCTTGTCACTAAGTGTCATACCTCAGCTTACTCCCTCTCCTTATTACTTATCAACTTGTCATGCTATATTACCTAAACATTATTGCTGTTGGAAATGTTTTTGTTTTAACCAAAAATGTGTGAGGTCGCAATTTTGTTATCTCCTCTCTCCCCCTTGTCAAACTGCCACAATGTCACGAACTCCCCTCCCACCTCAAAGCGGGACATCTGTTGTGGATGTTATTTTTTATTCAGTCCCCTTCTTTAAAACTGTGTAAACACTTATTATAAGTTTTCTCGTTATTAAAATTATTAGTTTACAGTAATAACAGTTTTCCTTAGTTTGCTGAATAAAAATTTTGAAACATATTAATTTCATTCATTGCAAGTTTATTGTGTTCGTATATAACGTGTCACCTGAGCAGATTCTATATTTTATTTCTCTTTAGATTCTTTTTGAAAAAAATTTTCCATTATTCTATCCTGAATCGTAAAAATATGTACTTTTTTTTGAATTAAAAAATAAAAAACTTTGTATCAATATATAAATATTTTTTTGTTAAAAAAACACATTTTTAAATACTTCAAAAAATATTATGGTGTAATAAAAATGCCGTTATATTTGCTACTTGCAAGCGAGTATCGGCGATTGCTGCAGATATGTTGTAATGCACAAGTATAATAGAGTTCCAAAAAAAAAAAAAAAATTCATTGAAATTGTACATCTCGGAAACATCCTTAATAAAACGAGTGAACATAAAAAAAAAGTGTGACCTTTTTTTATAAAGCAATACGCAATCTGTCTATTTTTTCTCTTAAAGTATGAAATTACATTTGGTCGTGAAAATTATGTTATACTATTTTTTTAAAATTCAGTTTAAAAAATAGTTTATTGTTTGTGTGTGCGCGCGCACACTAGTGTACAACGTCAAACTCACTTCCTGGTTTGTCATCCCATGGGCCCCAATTTTTATCCAATATCGGCGGCTATGTCCAGAAGGCCCACATCCCCTAAAAAGCAATTCTCGCCCCTTCAGACTCGGCCAAGCGACACCCCCCCCCCCTCCCCCAAGTACAAGAGTCTCGCTGAAATAGATCTTAAAACCCCTTTAAAAAATTCAATTCCGCGGTCTGAGCCATGCAGCTTTTTGTCCGCACTCCTGGCTTATCGAAGTTACCACAAGTCACCATCATCTCTGGAAATAACGGAAGGAGCTTGAGGCTTAAGTTAAAGATTAGCGGATGCCACTTCCCACGTGGCGACTGAACAAAAAAGTAGAGACTAAAAGATTAAGTGACATATGCACCTCGCTCGCCACTTCATCTAACTCAGCACGTGTTGTCGACTTTCGCTAATGTCGTAAATTATAATTTATATTATTTATGTTTAATATTCCCTAAGCTTTATCCATAATTGCAAGAACTCAGATTATACCGCACTGGAATATCATTCAAATATACACTAAAAATACTTAAAATATGTACAAGAAATAAAAAAATATGCACAAATAATATTTTACTCACGTACAGAAAAGTTTGCCACATCTGAATCAAAATAATTAACCTTTCTATTTCTTTCTCTTTTTTTCAAGGCGATAAATTGTTTATTAAATGAATCAACTATTCACACACACAGAGAAAGCAGCGGCGTACGCAGACAAATCAGTTCGGGGGGGGGGGGGGGCTGAGCTCGAAAGTCTTTGAGCTGGGGGGGGGGATACTTATGAACTGGTAGCTAAGAAAAGTTCATGTATCGCTTTTCTGATATCAATACGAATGTAAGATTTCAAAAATACATCATAAAAAAAAACCTTGTTCTTTATTATAATTTTTATAATTAATTTTGAAAATTTCGGGGGGGGGGGCTGTAGCCCTATCAGCCCACCCCCTGGGTACGCCACTGAGAGAAAGGTACGCTTACGCGCATTAATTACTGTTATTGTAATAAATTGCTATGTGTTAAATCAAAGTTTTCTTCTGTTAGACTTTTCCGTTTTTAATGTTCTAAAATTAAAAATAACGTTTCAACTTCTACAGATGTTGTTAATAATCCCAAAATCTTATTAGCTCAGATCCATTTTAACGTTCTTTAATATTTTTTTCCATCTAATCAAATATTCTAATTTAGGGTCGCTCATTAACCCTCCTCTCCCCGGTATTCACTTTCTTTTCTAAATACGCACTGAAAGGGACAGTAGTCATTTCCACGAAATGGCTTCCTCGGGTCACCTGATTTTTCCTTCTTTGCGAAGAACAAAAAAAAATATTTAGTTTTGAAATTTCTTTCAAAGCAAAAGAATCAAAAACAAGTGAAAAACCTAGAACTTAATCATTTATTTTTCCGTTTTGTGCATTTTTAAGCACCCCCCCCCCACCCCTTAAAAAAAAAAAGAAAGAATAAAAAAGCAATTTGCATATGCACCTATCGGCTCCCCAAACTTTGGGAAGGCGGAAATTCTCAATTTGCCGAATGGAACTCCAAAATTTGCCGAATGATTATAATTTTGCCGCAACGAATCCCTAGTTTTGCCCAATGATGATAATTTTGCTTTTTGGAAGATCACAGTGACTTCGTTTGACCTCTCATTGGGATACACATGTGCATTATGCACATGTGTATCCGGGCTCCAATAATTACCATGATCTTTTTTTTTTTTTTTTTCAAAAATGGACTTTGCCCACTTTCACAATAAACGGTTCATATGTGCGATTCAGTTGTAAAGGATTAAGACAGAAATTGAATAAACGGACGAAGATGATTTTGCCCTGAGAAATTAACTTACCACACTCTCTTTATATTTCCTAATGTCACGTGGTTATAATCTGACCTCTATGTAGATTCACGATTCACATATTCTTCGTAAAGGTAATGTTTAAGCAGGGAGTTAATTAATTTGGCTTGGCAATTGCTCATATATGTTTACTAATAATAAAGCTGAAAGTCTCTCTGTCAGGATCTCTGTGACGCTCGTAGCGCCTAGACCGTTCTGCTGATTTTCATGAAATTGGGCACAGAATTAGTTTATAGCATGGGGGTGTGCACCTCGAAGCGATTTCTCGAAAATTCGATTTTGTTGTTTTCCTATTCCAATTTTAAGAATTTTTCACCAATTTTAAGAATTTATCACAACGTGGGCGAGTAAATTACCAAATTATCATTTCGTGGAACCGTAACATGGGCAAGCATAGCAAATTGGCGAGAAATTCATCATCCATTATTTGTAAATATACAGGCGAACCAAATGACCTTTTAATTTTCTACTGCGGGCAAAGCCGTGCAGGTACCACTAGTAGTATAATAAAGTACACAAAGTACATGTTACTTTTGAGAAGACTTTATATCTACTCAAAATTTATTGAAATTATTTTCTTACAGTAACCTCTATCAGTACCGATTTTTTAATAATATAAATAATAGATTAGACAAAGGCAGATCTAGTAATTTTTCAAGGGGAGGACTATCGATATATTGTACTAATCCTGAATTCTAGTTCCTAGTTCCGAACCTCATCTTTTCCCCAATGCAAAACGAGATGACCCACAATTTTTAAGACTTTCATTCCATTTAAGACTTCAATTCTGAAACTTTTTCGGGGGTGAGCCCCGAACTTCTCTTCCTCTAACATCATCAAAGATCATGTAAGATTGCGTTTTTGACGGTTCAATGTCGAAAATCTGCCGGTGGAAAGTTTTTTTATCTCAGGGGTTCTGAAACACTTAGGTCTTCTCCACCCTTTGAGCACTGATGCAAGATAAGCCCCCTCTCCCTCTATACAAATAGTACATTCGGAATTTGAAAATAAAGCTGATTAGAATAGCTGAAATTGGTGATTTAATTAAAATATAGATAATTTCGTTCACAAAAATCAAAATAACTGCTCTTATCTTTAGTTTCATCATGTTATGATTCGAACTCATGAAATCAAAAACTGAAAAAAAAAAAAAAAAAAAAAGGTATAGTATGTGTAGGTAAATTTGGCATTTCTAAAACTATTCGCTTTCATAAAATCGGTGGGAGGGCTGCCACTGTTTATCTTTCACAAGTTTTTAAATACATTAGCTTGTGACTGTGCACACCCCAAGGAACTTTCAATGTTTAGCTCGATATTTTGACTTTAGTTATGCTAATGTTGAAAATCTAGATTCAGAGGTATGTATGCGGATGAAAACCATACTGGAACTCCCGAAAAAAGTGATAACATTAAAAAAAAATTACGTGTGACTAAAAAAATTAAATAAAACACAGTGTTACTGTTTTACTTCATTTTTTAATACGTTCACGCCTCTCTTGAAATTCTTCTACACCCTTCTAGGGAGCCCCCCCCCCCCCCCCCCCGGTGAAAACCGCTGCTTTACCTGGCCTCCAAGGGGAAGGTAGGGGCGAACGCCCCTACCTCCGGCGTCCCGACCCTTCTTTGCATCCGCGCTTCAGGCTAGTGCAGAAAAGTTAACTTCTATACATTTTTGTATCAAACCATCTGTTATTTTTTACTTTCCATACCATCTTTCTCTTGTCATTATGTTCAAAAGTCTCATGAAAATGTGATACTTAAACATAAGCCTCGAGAATCCACTTAATAGCCTGCTCCTCATCCGTACTTGCCCAGGTCATCAAGAATAACTAATTAATAAAGCTTAAAAGTTCTTATATCTGCATAAAATTTATTTTTGGAATTAAAGAATTAGACCGGGATCTGAAGGGGGTTGAGCATGCATGGAAAGGCTGACGCAATATTATTTCTGATTATTGTTACAGACACGACGGTGATTATGAAACCACATGTCGTCGCCCCCCTGGGTGGTCGACAACCCCGGGGGAGGGGGGGAACGCAGTGTGGGGGGGGGGGGAGCAGTTTGCTAGAACACTCATAGCTCGCGAACTATTTGAAATAAAACACTGAAAAAAGTGGCAGTCGACGCAACACAACAAGGGCTTCATAAAAGTTAAATATGATTATGGACCTATGTTTGTTGGTTTCTGAGTAAAATTCCATTTTTTGCAAACAAGCAAAATTTTTGAATAAAATTCGCAAAACAAACTTTTTTTGACCAAAATGAATTCCAAATCAAAATTATTTGATTTTTTTTTTCAAATAAAGTCCTAAATATCATTATTCAGTTTGTTAAAACTATTTAAGTACTGTTAACGCGTTGAAAATCAAAATTACAGTAGGGGCATTCCACGGTATTTTTGACATTGTGTAGAGTCCGTAACGTGACCTTTTTTTTTGCCATAACTTTTTAATTTACCGTTTGATTTGCAAATTATTTTAATTTGAGCTGGTGTGTTGGTAGGAAAAGATCAAAATAAAATAATATGCTAATCAAACAGTAAATTAAAAAGTTATGGCAAAAAAGGTCACGTTACGGACTCTACATAAATGTCAAAAATACCGTGGAATGCCCCAGTAGCAAGCTCAAACACGATTTGCAGTATAGTTCAGGATCTGAAGGGGGGTTTTGAGCATGCATGGAGGACCTGACGCAAAATTATTTCTGATTAATGTCACAGGCACTATAGTGATTATGAAACCACATGTCGTAGCCCCCTGGGTGGTCGACAACACTGGGGAGGGGGGAAAGCAGTGTGGGGGGGGGAACCGTTTGCTAAAACTCATAACTTGCGAACTATTTGAAATAAAACACTGAAAAAAGTGGCAATCGACGCAACAAAACAAGGGCTTGATAAAAGCTAAATAAGACTATGCTCATATCTTTGTTAGTTTCTGAGTAAAATTCTATTTTTTACAAACAAGCAAAAATTTTGAATAAAATACGCTTTTTTTTTTTCAAATCATCAAAGTTATTTAACTGTTTAGGGATCCAATAAAATCTGAAACATCATTATTCAGTTTGTTTAAAATTACTTAATTATTATCAAAGCGTTGAAAAGTGAAATAAAAGCAAGCTCAAAAAGCATTTGAGGTAATTCACGAGAAAAAAAAAAAAAAAGTTTGCGGAATGTACCTTGAAGACTCGACATAAACCAAAGTAAATTTTGTGACTCTCCTGTTTTGGCGGTTTTGTTTCGTAATATTATCAAAACAATGTCCCAGTTAAGTAATTACTTAATTATTTAACCTTTAACGCATTATAGCTGCTTTGTATGGGTCACAATGGCACTTTAAAAAAAATTAAAACATGCAAGTTTGCAAGTACGAAGTAATTACGGAAAGGATAAACTATCAGGATAACCCTTTTGCAGATTTTACACCTGAGTTATGAAACATAGTGAGCGAGGCTATTGCCACATAAGCAGCATCAAAATTTCAGTGGAACGTTAAAGAAAATGTGAATAGTCTCTTATCCAGAGAAGTCCTGCAATGGCAATGTCTTCAATAGCAACTGCAAAACAGCAAAAGAAAACCAAAAAAAAAAAAAAAAAAACATTTAACCTGGGAAACGTTAGCTGAAAAGTGATGTTAGTTCATCTAAAAATCATTCCTATACAATAAGCCCAATGCTAGGTTAGGTTCATCAGAATGGATCACTGAAGCAAAGCGAAAGGTCCGATTTCGTGAATGTAATTGAAAATGATACTTCTTGCAGCAAAACTCTAGAGGAAGCACCCTATTTTAAGAACTAAGTTCAAGTTATCGATGGAATGACTCGGGTCCATATTGTCCCAAACACTACTTTCAAATGCAGCAAAGATTTTGCAGGTCTCCAAATAAAAAAATAATAAAATTTTCTCTCCAATAGTTAAACTACACGGGTGGACCTCAAACACGATCGGTACATCTCACTGTCGTTTTCATTACTTGAAAACCAGAAGTTCAGGAAAGTCTCCTTCGCTTATAAAAAAAATCACTAGGTACCAAACCAGTGGTTTCGTGTCATAGCCATTCCTGAAAATAAAAAGAACCTTTAAAAGTACATTTCAGAGTATGTAATATGTAACATATCCGTTCCTGCATCCAATCAGCATCTGGTGTCTGGTAACTCTGAAAACGAAAATGAATATTATTTAAAATCTGAGAGCCAAGTAATAAATTTCTCTGAAATGCCCGAGTCCAACCAGGACGAAGCGCGCAACAGAATCTATCTTCCTGCATATGATTCAGTGCAAAATATGGGAAAAAGTAACTAATAGTTTATGGATCAGAAACTAATGAATTCTTATTGGCAATCTTTGTTAAAGGACAGAGGTTGCCATTTCATGTGCTGGTGTTGTGAAAAGGAGAAGAGCTTTAGGATGGCATCTATCTTCAGGAGCACTTACGGAAAAAACATCTAAAATTTTACAAGCTTTTGATGCATTTTGCGATTCAACAAATAAAATAAGAACAAAAAAGTATGCTTTCTCTTTACCAAAAAAGTCGGAAACTGTTTTTTGTACACTAGAGTTATAATTAAAACAATATCTGAGTGCTTCAGAATTTCAACTGCTAGAAGCTGTATTATATAAAAAAAAATTGTCAAGAAAATAGGTATTTCTTGCGAATGCAACCATTACAATAATTTCTTGTCATCCCCCCCCATCAGAAATAAATATAATACCAGCTCTCTACCATGCTCCTGCAATTCTTTCTAACATGTGCTAAGAAGTATTGCTCATTTTTACTATTGAATCAATTCCCCTGTACTTAGCAGTGCCTTTAGATGTAACCAAGTTTAGGTTTCACTTGAATGAAAATAAAACAATAAAGCCCCACACCTTATGATGCAGCCAGTGTTACCAGAGAGTTTAATTCCACCCTGCGCAGGCATGAACTGTAAATAAGATTGTAAATGTTTTATTAATAATTCATCTTGCTGTAAATACTGTGCTATTAAGGCTAAAGCAAAAACCCATAAACTACAAAATACTCGGAAGAGAACGATTCAACAATTACAAGTCAACAAAAAAGAGTTATGATCCAGCTTTCAGAATTTCTGATATATTAATGCTTTATGTATGCATATTGATATTCTGCAATTATTTTTTGATACGCATTATTTTACTAATTTTATTTAATTAGTTTTTTTAGAACTCTAGTGTATAATTTTATATTTATATTCGTTTTCATAAAAGCTCAAAGATGCTTCTCATTTTTTATATTTATTTAGAACATATTATTTCTTGAATCATTGTTCTTTGTTGGGTAAATTATAAAAAACAATATCTGCAAAACAATACCCGCATTATTCTTTTGTGCAAATTTAAAATATAAATTAATAGAAATAAATAAAAATTGAATTGAAATTACTGTGGGCCTGGTTCCCTAGTTCCTCTCAAATTTAGAGCAGTATATAACAAAATTAAAGCCATAATTGAATACTTTGCAATTAGAATAAGTTTGTAAACTGAAGAATGAATAGCTCGTCATAAGGATAATAAGGCTATTTTTTTCTCCTTAGCATACTGCCGTTTTATTCAATGCGCTAACTTAGGCAGTGCTTGGATTTTTTATTTCGCTTTTTAACGCTCACGTTGGTAATAATTAAGTAGTTTTAAACAAACTGAATGATGAAGTTTAAGATTTTATTGATTCCCTAAACTGTTAAATAATTTTGAAAAAGAACATATCTTTGGAAAAAAAGCTTTTCGTATTTTATTCAAAATTTTTGCATGGCTGCTAAAAAAGGAATTTTACTTATAAACCAACAAAGATAGAACTATAAACATATTTAGGCTTTTCAAGCTCTTGTTCTGTTGCATCTTTTGCCACATTTTTAGTGCTTTACCTCCTACGGTTCGCGAGTTATGAGTGTTTTAGTAAACGGCGTCCCCTTACTGCTTTTCCCCTCCCCCGGGGATGTCGACCGCCGAGAGGGGGGACGACATGTGTTTTCATAATTACTATAGTGCCTGTAACAATAATCAAAAATAATTTTTCGTCAGGTCTTCCATGCATGCTCAAAACCCCTCTTCAGATCCTGAACTATACTACAAATAGTGTTCGAGCTTGCTACTGTCATTTTGTTTTTCAACGCGTTAACAGTACTTAAATAGTTTTAACAAACTAAATAATGATATTTAGGACTTTATTTGAAAAAAAAAAATCAAACAATTTTGATTTGGAATTTATTTTGGTCAAAAAAAAAAAAAAGTGTTTTGCGCATTTTATTCAAAAATTTTGCTTGTTTGCGAGAAATGGAATTTTACTCAGAAACCAACAAAGATAGGTCCATAATCATATTTAGCTTTTATGAAGCCCTTGTTTTGTTGCGTCGATTGCCACTTTTTCAGTGTTTTATCTCAAATAGTTCGCGAGTTATGAGTATTTTAGCAAACGGCTCCCCCCACTGCTTTCCCCCCTCCCCCGGGGTTGTCGATCACCCAGGGGGGGGGGCGACGACATGTGGTTTCATAATCACCATCGTGCCTGTAACAATAATCAGAAATAATATTGCGTCAGCCTTTCCATGCATGCTCAACCCCCTTCAGATCCTCTTTTGGCAGAGATACCATCTCTTGAGGGTGCAGCGAAATCGTTGATCTATGTGAGATCCAGGAAACCCCCTATTTATTTTAGACTTACTAATAGTATTATGCTGTTACAGTTCCAGCTTCTTACTCAAATTTTAAGAGGGTGCTCAATGACCCCTTAATTTAATATTAGCCGTACCCTGACAAATGCCAAATTTAGAAACATTTAATTTCCCCAGCTGTTTTTTCGTAAATAATTATTTTAATGCAATGTATATGCATATTACCATTGTATATTATAATTATGTAGCATTGTTTCTTAGTTCAATATATTTTTGTAACCCTCTCCCCATAGGTATGAAGTTTGGGGGAGGGGGTTGAGCACCCTCTTTCAGTTGAAACAGGAAGCTAAAATTCTTCCAGTAAATTTCTATCCACAAGTCTAAAAACATTGAAGAGTGTCCCGGTATCTAGGATGAAGTTTTTTTTTTACATGCTTTTTTGAACCACCCTAGGGGGGCATGCTGAAAAATGCCCCCCCCCCCGCCCATGAATGAACTTATGTGCTTAATTTGCTTGATCCTTAGGATAAATGCTAAAATGGTGGAAATCGGCCAGGAATAAGGCGCATAATTGGGCAGAAACGTTACTAATTAATTTCATAAACAAATGAAAAGAAGTATAGTAGTTCAAGTATTTTCTTTCAAAAATAATTGATAGGAAAGATTACTCAAATCGTTTACATTATATCCATTAAGTGTTTGTGAGAAGGATACACAATGTGGGACAGATAATATTGTCGACGGTTTAGAAGGGGGGGGGGCGAAGGGGGCCCCTAGTTTCTGGCTAGGCTGACGTCGACCTTGAAAGCGTGATTTTTTTTTTTTTTTTACCTCTCCTGTAAAATTCTTAAAAATGAATTCAACTGGTCTTGATACAAAACGCCTGATTTATCATTTTCCCGGTATTTTAAACAAAATTCTCAATTGTGCCAAAATTAAACATTTCATTCAAAAAGAAATCGAGTAAACATAAATTAACATTCTCATCACGCCAAGGCGAGATAAATTATTTAACACGCTTGGACACTCGGCTTTTTTTCCCCCCTTTGACAATGACGTGACCAAAAGTGGAAACAATCTTTGAAGCCCTCCTTTTTTGGAACTCTGAATTCTTGCAAATGGAAACAAGCTGTTTTTTCTCTTGAATCTACTGTTTGCTTCAAAGATAATCCTAAAATGAACAATTCATTTTTTCCCTCTCTTAAGCCGTCATCGGCGCTTTCTGCTACGTCACTGGCAATCCCCAATCGGAAATTAAATTAATGTGTTGAATCATCTGGCAGATGTTCCGAATTAATTTATGAAAGGAGCTTCTTTCTTCTCACTGGTTCAGATGTGTAACAAGGCATTTCCGAAACGATATTAAATTCCTCGTTTTAAGATTCGTGTCGTACTCTTATGTTTGTTTATTTTTGATGTGATTAGTTGTTTATTTTGTGGCATCTCGTTCATACAGGTTTTCTTTTTCGATTTCAAAGGGTTTTTTTTGGAATTGGAAGAAACTGTGCTGAGTTTCACCTTACCCCCTCCCCTTGTCACATGTCACGGTGTTTTTCATTCACGGTGTGACATTTCATTATTAAAATAATGTATGATGTCCATGCACACTTCTTGTTACCACTTCCCTCTCCCTCAATTTAACGTCACCCCCCCCTCCCAAAGGCGTGATACCATTTGTAAACGCGCCCAGAGATGTGTTTATCGTTATAGGTCAGCGATTCTCAACCGGTGGTCCGACCGCAGAAATATTTAACCGGTCCCCAGAAATTGTTGCTCCTCCACGGAAAAAAATGTTCCACATCTTTTACGTGAACTTTGTGATTAATTTTCGTACTTTGATTTTTCAGCAATGTTTATTACTTCTGTATAATCCTCATATAAATAATAGCCGATGATCGAGTAACCTGCGTGTTTCAACAATGAAACTCGCGCTACAGCATGATAATTTGATAAAATGTGTTGGTAATGTTTAACATGCAGGAAAAGGTTTGATTGCGACAAGGCTGAACTCGATCCGGCAACCTAACTGCTTTACTGATGTGTCATTTCAGGGGAATGAAGAAACGAAAAAATGGTCAACAATGAACGCTACCTACTGGAGTTTAAGGTTAATCCACGGGTGTCTTTCTAGTTGTTGCAATAATTACTTATCTTATTCTTAATATTGATATATTGTTGGTAAAAATTCTTTGCATCAAGTTAAGTTCAATTATTTTACCACTAGAGGTACCCGCACGGCTTTGCCCGTAGTTGAAAAATTAAAAAACCATTTGTTCGCCTGTATATTTACAAATGATGGATGACGAATTTCTCGCCAATTTGCTATGTTCATTTGCTCGCCAATGTTACGGTTCCACGATATGATAATTTCGTAATTTACTCTTCCACGTTGTGATAACTTGCTCGGTAAATTTTTCTTGAAATTGGAATATAAGAAGAACAAAATCGAATTTTCGAAAAATCTCTTCGAGGTGCACATCCCCCTGCTACGAATTATGTGCCAAATTTTATGAAAATCGGCCGAACGGTCTCGGCGCTATTCGTGTCACAGACATGCTGATAGACAGAGATCCAGATATCCAGACAGACTTTCAGCTTTATTATTAGTAAAGCTAAAGATTGTGTTTTGTAAAAAAGTAGTTCGCAAATAATTTTCACGAGTATTTGACAGTCCTCAAGTCTGTTCTCCCCTCCCTTTTTCCCCGCAAATAAAGGAAAAAAAAAAAAAACGTCAGCGGGTCAAAAAAAGGTTGTGAAACGATGTTTTAAGAAAAATTATTTTAAGCCTTCCACACACCATTTTCCCATTTATTGTAGAAATAGTTAGTAAAACATATGAAATATCGATGAACATTCGTCATAAGAAAGTTCAATCAGATTTTTTTTTTTTTTTTTGATGAGAGAGGGAAACTTTAGTTGGGGGGTAAATCTAATCTGTCAGTATCGCAATGCTCTGATTGGGATCTGCGTAGCCTTTACGATGCTTCCAGGTTAGGTTTATCCCAACTAAGTAGCTGCCGGTCGCTTCAAAAAAAATCCTCCCGCAAAATAATAATCGTCTTCGTGTTACCTGCAGAAACTTCAACTTCGATTACGACTTCATTTGCTAATCAGCGGTGTCCGAAGTACGCGCGGAGGCGGGGAAGAAGGGCGATTGGCTTCCGCTATTTTGGCCGCGTGCCAAAATGCTTCGGTTATTATTTTGGAGTAACTTAATAGGCTTTTTGAACTTTGGAATAAAAGGAAATAGAATTGAATTATATTGTTGGAATCCTGTTGACCAGCGATCCAGGAAAAACGATTAATTTTCCGTTGAATGATTCTTCTCTGCATTAAGGAGTTGTGTTCTCATCTTAATATCGAGAAGGAAGAGAATCATCATTGAAAGTAGTTATTATTATTATCATTTATTTATTTATCTGGCTTGAAATGAAGATATAAGAATGACAACTTTTCCATAACAATTACATGTCGTTTTTAATAAATATACATTTACACCCGAAACAGGGGCGGATCCAGAAATTTTTACTAGGAGAATCAAATTTCAATGGTCAGCGTTATATTTCCCACGTTAAAAAGTATCTCATCAAAAACAACCCTGTTGTAAAAATTTCCCCGCCAAGAAAACCTTTAACTTTTCCGCACAAAAAAAAAAAAAAAAAAAAAAAAAAAAAAAAAAGATTTCATTTGAAACCCAAAAACTCTCAGCCTTAAAAAGTTATACATCTAGTTTGCCCGCCAAGTATCTGCCAAACTATCATCCTCCCTCTTCTCTTTCATCACACCTACTTCCATTAGAACCTCCTCCCACCTTCAACTCCTCAGAAATGTGGATAGATCCTTAAAATTGTTTATCCTGTTTGGCGGGAAGGTTTTCAAAGTGAAGTGGTTGCTTGGTGGCCTGGCTGTAGTAATTCTGCCGCCCTAGGCGATATTGACAAGTGCCGCTCTCCCTCCCCCCATTGAATAATAATAATAATAATTTAAAATGATAGATTAATAAAATTAAAATAATAGTACAATAGTAAAGTACTTAAAATGAAAGTGATTTTCTAGTAAAATTTCTAACTGGGTTTTGCATATCCAAGCACTGGTACACGTTCTCATTTTAAATTATCTTATTTAACATTAAAGTAGTGCATCTGATGACACTGAAACATATATTGCAGGGTTGTTTGGTTTAAACCACGGTTTAAAACAAACAAATTCGGCAAATAAATTACATTTGTAACTTTTTTTAAATCTTTAAGCAAAATATGCGTTGTTGATCTTTTGATTTTTAAATTTTGATTTTGTTGCATAATGTAGATCAGACTTATGATTCATTTGCAGTTATGCAAAATACTTTCCATGTTTAAGAATGCGTGATTTCAAGTTTTCTTTTTTCTTTATAGTAGATATTTGTGATTATGAGGAAATTAATTTGCCAGAATTTATTCTTGGTAATTAGTAATTAATAATGCCTGAACTATCACAGTAAATTATTTCTTTGATTATTTATACCAAGACCCATTTACGTATTTTTTGTATTAGTTAAAAGATTTTCACAAACAATATTCTCCTACAGAAATATCTAAGTATGAGGAAATGAACTTAATTTTACTCTTAAATTTACTCTTAATTGTTTAATTACGCAAAAATTAGATGCAAATATGAATATTAAACGTTCTTTAACAATTAATTCATAAAATCTTCATGATTTTACTAGAATAAAATTATTTATGTTAGAAATAGTAATAAAAACCAAATAAGCCCGTTAAAAAAAAACCTGGTTTAAACCAAAAAAAAAGGGTTTTTTTTGGTTAATTTTTCAAAAAAAAAAAAAAAAGAAAGAAAAAAAAACTGGTTTTTATACTAACCCTGGTTTTCAAAAAGAATTTTAAATCACACAACTTGCCGCCTCTAAAATTAAATTGAAATTCTTGTTAAATTCCAAGCTATGTTTTGTATATCCAAGCCCTGGTACACCTCTAAATTAGCATTATGATAATTATTATTTTAGCATTGAAGCAGTGAATCTTATGGCGCTGAAATAGACATTCATACTTAAAAAAAAGAAAAATGTTTCAGTTTCGATATTTGCCGCCCTTAAAACCTGCCGCCCTAGGCAGCCGCCTAGGTCGGCACCTCAGTAGCCGGGCCTGCTACACACAGATATATTTTCTCTCCCCTCGTAAATCTAGTGAAATGGTGTTTTTGGTTGTAAGTTGTAAATAATTATTTATTTTGTGGCATTGTCTTCGATTTCGAACTTTTTAAAATTTTATTTGTGTATTTTTTAGTTTAAAATTTTGAAACAAAATGTGTTTAATTCATAAAAAAAGTATTTCGAAAAAAAAAAGAAAATGAAAAATTATACATGCATAAAAAGGCACGTTTTTATAGAAATATGAACTGATAAGTAATCAATATCTTACACAAAGAAACCAAGATCATGTAACTTACAATTCTTAAAATGCATTCAATTTTTTTGTAACCGGCGCTGTTGCAGTTAGTCGATTATTAATCTTAAAAAATGAAAAGGTAAAACAGTGATAATAAATACTAAAATCGGTATTTTTTTTTTGGAACAATTTCTTTAAAATTTGTTTAAAAGTCGTCTAACAATGGGGTGTTTCATTCAGTCAAAAGTACTACGTTTAGTTATTGAAGTTGATAGAATGAGGAAAAAAAAAAACATAGACCCAGAAAATACTTTCATTTTTTCAACAATTAATTTTTAATTAGTTCTTTTTAAATGCTCGATTTTTCAAACAAGGCATGGCCTTTATGACGTCATAAGAGGTGTACTTTGACGCGCATTCAATTGGCGCGCTGAATGTTTACGCTTGCTGTCTACCGCGTTTCCAGGTTATGATAATTCAGAAGCGAATTAAATATTGCGCTCTACGCTTGCTATAAAACTTATCGTTGCCAATACATGTGAGTAAAGAAGCGAATTAAATATTGAGCTCTGCGCTAATGGCATCAGTGAATGGCATTTCATCACTTGTAATGTCATGTGCAGAAGCGTAAAAAATGAAATTGAATCTGCACACCGGTTAAAATAATTGTTAAAAAATACTAAACTTTGTCAAATTATTTAAAGAATGGTCAAATGCTATGTTTTATGCATGCCCTTTCAGAAAAAAATACTTTAAATGGTTTCGAAAACGACCCCATTATCTATGGGTAAATATTCCGCATTTGCCACAAAACTATTGAACTTCATCGCGACAGAAATCGCGTATTACGTAATGTCATTATACATTACATAATTTCATTATGTACAGGGTTCGTACGGGTCATGGAAATCCTGGAAAGTCATGGAAAAAAATAACAGAACTTCAGACCTGGAAAAGTCATGGAAAATTGAAATTTTAATTGAAAGTCATGGAAATTTATTTCAAGTTATGGAAAAATTTCCTGGACAAAGAGAAAGGAACAGTAGCTAAAGGAGCATTAGAAATGAGTGATTTAACAGTATAGCACATAAAAGCTATTAAAAGTGGAAAATTGAAAGATCCAAAAATCAAATCTGAATTTTGAAATCTCATTGCATCCACTTCTGTCGCAGCTGCTTGACATTTTTTGCGATGTGATTTTACTGCCTGGACATCACTTAGTTTGAACTTTCTGTTATTTTCAACACTTCTTATGTTTCATATTCTGTAGTAGCAAAATTTCACGTTCTTAGTTTTGCCACGCCCACTCAAAAAAAAAAAAAAAAAAGCAATTCAATTGCATGCGATTTCGATTCCATCACTTGTAAGGACTTTATTATTAAATTTATCAGAGTTTATCTTAATTTGTTGAATGTTTTAGAAAATAAAGACCTTAAGTCAGGCGATAGAATACAGAAAACGAGGAATTCTAATGCTCTAAAGCAATAGTGCCCAACATACAACACGCAAAACTAATCCATGCGACCCACTGCTACGTTCAATGCCAAGAATCAAACATGTTCTGGAATTTCTGAATCTATTAATTTATATGCATTTAAATATATGCAAATTTGTAAACAAAACAAGTATACTTTTAAATCAGAAGATTAATTCATTACTGAATGGTTTTTTCATGAAAGAGCTGGTTTAGAAACATAAAGAACTAAACTATGTGGCTTTACTTCAAAGAACCAAAATACTGTCAAGTTACGTGGATGATTAAAGGCACTATTGACACTAAAAGGTAACTTTTGAAGCAAATTTATTGAAAGTAAGTGATGACTCATTCAACCTTTGTCCCATTCAATATCATTCTGCCTGTTTTAAAAAAAAAATCAGACATTTAAGCATCATCATATTCGCTTAACTGCATTTTTACTTTACTTAAATTTATATGATGAAGACAAATAAGAATAGTTTAGTTTTTTAAGTGTGCACTTATATTTTCCGTTACGATTAAGTGCTTCAATGAGGCTGTGGCATTCATATAGACGTTTTGCTATTGCTCATTTCCATATATTATCAAGTTTGAGATTAAATAGTGCTATTCTCTTCGTATAAAGAGGTCATGAAAATTTTCATTGAAGTCATGAAAAAGTCTTGGAAAAGTCATGGAATTTTTTCATTCAAATAGAGTATGAACCCTGTATGTAAAACATAATTAAGAAAGGAATTTCAAGGATTCGGCAATTAATTGTTCGATTAACGAATAAGTCTAGTGACAGAGGAGACTAGTCTGATGAGTAAAAAGAAAATCCTAAGAAAATCGTAATGAATGGTAGAGAGAGAGGGAGGGAGGGAATTTACACCCAGGGAAAGAGCGAGAAAGCCCCCCCCCCCTCTTTGTTTCCTACAAATGTAATTATTTTATATTAGTCACATTCCAGCTTGCGTAGCCCAAAAAGCATTTTAGTGAAAATAGTATCTTTTGTTGTTAAACTATTTAATAATGTCTTTTTCATAAATAAAACCCAAAACCCAGAAATCAAAATCCCAAGAACCCACGCTGTTAAAAGTTCAGAAAAATTTTAAGATAATTATCAAAGTAAAATAGAATGTTTATGGTACAGAAAAATGTTACAGTAAATTTTGAGGAAAAAATAAGCGATTGCAGCGTTACGTGACTTGTAACGTAAGGAAGGGAAGGCATAAAATTCCCCATTCCGATTCTGTTCTTGAGTCCCATTCAGTATAGAGACTACCGCGCCGTTCCGTAAACAGTAAGAAGGCTAGTTCGAAGCCCACTGCTTGAATCTTTTTAATCAGCGCAATTTGCCTCAGCTTTCTCCTTTTTCTACCGTAAAGTTGACACCAGTAAAATACCTTCTAGCGTGCAGCCTTAGTTTGTACACACGAATGCAGGGGCGGATACAACGGAAGAGTCATGGGAGTCATGACCCCCTCCCCCCTAAACATTCGAATTAAGTTTCCGTCCACATTGTGCACTAACACTTTATGAATAAAATGTCAACGAGTTCAGTATTCGTTTCAATTCATTAATCATTCTTAAAAGTAAATATTTGAAATAAAATTTCTTTTCATTGTTTATGAAATTAATTTGTAATTTTTATAGCCTATTGATGCATTTTTTCCTGGCCGATTTGGTGCTTTTTATTGGCACACAAACATTTTCAGAAATTTTTCGTACCCAAAACCGCGTAGTTTTGTTGTTTCGTTCATTAGAGGGGGGGGGGGGTCGTTCTTCAGCATGAAAAAACCCCTAAAATCGTAGTCTGTATCCGTCCCCGCGCGAGGTGTCCGTATAGGCACGGATACCTCGGAGCGGACGTGATGGCACATTGGGCCGAGGAAGGCACCGCACTTGGGCCACTGAGCATCAGCTCAGCTTGGAGTTTACCCCATTGTGTGAGTACCATGGTATGGGTCGCACCTCGTAGGTACGTTGTGTTTCCCTAAAATAAGAGTTACTGACAACATGGATGCCTGTTTATTTTATCCTAAATTTTCAGTAAATTTTTTAACAGTGCAAGATTTTTATTGAAAATCCAAGCTGTAGGGGCTCTGGAGCTCAGATCTGCGAATGTTCCGGCAATGACGATCATGACGACAGGGCTATGAAGTCGGGGTCAGGAGTTGATGGTTTAAAGTTCCAAGAGTGGCAGTCTGTTATTATTCCTGAAAGTCGGCAATTCTGCCAGTGCTTGAGGAGTTGGAGTCGGACTGATTTTGGCGTAAAGGAGTCGGAGTAGAAGGTTCTAAAATATCAGGAGCCCGAGTCGGTCATTTTCCCCCCGACTCCGTAACCCAGGTAAATGAGGGCATTGAAATAGGTGGAATCAGTCAGCTAAATTTAACTACAGAAATCGGAAGGGAGGGCATAAGTTCTTCGAGAATAAATAGCTCTGGGATGCTTTTCCTTTATTTTCGGGGAAACGCGGTATGTGCAAAATTTCATATAATTTGAACGTTTTGTAATGAATCAAAATTGAATTGAAAGATTCCATTATGTTCTTACATCTACGATTTACGTCCCGCATTTAACGTTTTTTCATATGGTCCCATCATCAGTTCTGCCCGCTGCTGTATATTTCCCGTATTTTACGCTTTTAACCCAGTCCCTTGAAAAACTTAAAGTTGAGGTTTCGCTGTATTTTAAAAGTTTTGAGACACATTTGATTGCAATTAGAAAAAAGTACGAGGGTCGATCCAAAAGTAAGGTTCTTATCCCTTGCGCAGCCAGATATACCTTCTGGAGGGGTGGGGGGGAAGAGGGTGATCAAAAATACCTTCTGGAGGGGGGTTTTTTGATCAAAAATATATTCTGAAGGTTTTTTTTTTTAAAATCAAAATAGCCCTTTCATATGCATAAACTACTGTATTAGAATTTACATTTATGTTAAAACCAATGACTCGGGGGAGGGGGGGTATCCCCCCTCCTTCGCAAAGCCACTGGTTCCTATCAATTTTCCAAATATACAGCAATGTCTATTCTCATTGAAATTTACATCGTTGGAAAGAAAAACGTTTCTCTAATTTTTCATATCGAGTGTCACAGAATTCCACCGCCAACCGCTGAGGAAGCGTTTCACCCTCTTTTGACTTCGTCGTCACTCCGGAGACGTTGGCCATCAAAGTGTTCCTTAAACTTGGGAAACAAGTGGCAATCACTAAACTCGAGCTCCGGACTGCAATCAAGAACGGAGTGGTTTGTTGACTGTCATGTCCCACTCTGGCTGCGCACAGTGGTTCAAGGGCGGAAAAAATAGCCATTTTTAAGTTTTAAGATAAAAAATATTTCATGCCGTAATTACTTAGCCCTTGAATTGTAGTAACTTACTCCATAAGAGTTTTTTGAAAAAAAAAATTCCTTTTTCACAAAAATAAGCCAAGATTGTTGAACAATTATGTTTTTACTTTTTTCGGACGTACGCCTTATACTTCAGTTTTAATTCATTCGTTCAATAAGGCGGACTAAAATGTAATAAAAGTCATTTCTGATTGATTTTTCACACTTATAGGATGCATATTACATCGTAATTAAAAATTAAAAATTCATCAAAATTGAAAAACTACCTGAATTAAAAAAACATTATTTTCTTAAAAATATAATGAAAATTATTGTGGAATATACTTTTATCGGCGGCTTCCAGTGGGCTAAAATTTACATATATCGATAGTTTAATCCTTCCTGTAAATAAGCAACAACATTTTAGCTGCGACCACCTGCGACTGCAGTCGTGGCAGATGTTTTTGTTTGATCTTCCCTATTTATGAATACCAATATAGTAAGTTAGAAAATAACTTGTAACGGTATGACGGGGGTAAATTGCTTTTTTATCAAAGAAATTGGTCATCAAATTTGACATGCTCCAGACAAACGTATGTCACAGTTTCACTACTTTGCAGGAGAGCCTAAAAACGTTCGTTTACTGTTTCCGAAAGTTGGGGCTTTTGAAACATTCATCAATAAATATAGAGAATTTTTCAAAAACAGATTTACGTTGTTATGGCTTAATGCGGAGCATTATTCTACATGCAATAAAGTAGTAACCTGAAAATAACAATTTTCGGACCCGTTTGGCTTTAAAGAAGATACATATGAGAAAGAAATTTTTAAAATTCATACAGAATTCTATATAAAAAGTTAAATAACCATTCTGTTCGTAAAACAATGAAATTAGAAAATCATTAAACGTTTGAAATTTCTGATTTCCTTTTCGAAATCATTCTAGTATAAAGCTGTTCTCAGTTTGTCAACATTGCCAGAAAAGATTGTTCGAGGGTATCAATTCCAATAAAAACACCTTCCGTGTGGCATACGACTGATTTAATTTATATTTTTCACTAAAAACAGAAATGAATTTGGACTACAGAGAAACCCCGATTTCACGTTTCTCAGAGGCCTGAATCAAACATAAAATACATAAAATATGGGAAAACGTCAATTCAAATCCAAAAACATAAAATATGGGAAAACGTAAAATACGGGAAATCTATAAAAAACAACAATCAGATAAGGAAAATAGTCAGTAATAATGAGTTATTGAATCCAAAGTAAATACAGCATCTTCCAGGGGATTGGAACACTTTGCAAAGTTTTTTCCTGTTCTTTATGATAAAGAAAAGAGTCTTTCACTATTATTAAGCTATTAAATGAAGTATTGAAAGAAGAGATGAGTTGTGTTTCCTCTTCTTCTTGTTCATCTTCATTGGCGGCCGTCGAGTCCATAAGGTCAGCTATGGATGGAGCAGAAGTGTTTCTGTTTTCATGGATTAACTTTCAAGAGAGTGGATTATGTTTAAAAATGCACAGAGGGAAACACTTTCCATCCGGGTTAAATTAATATTATTAGTGCACGGAAAAACTGAGACCTGATGATAAAAAACGTATAATGTGGGGAAAACATAGATTCGAGAGACGTAAAATCGGGGTTTCGCAGTGAATACGATCAGCAAGCATGAAGATAAATATTACCATGCAACAATTTTAACAATTTTCCAAAGCATTTTTTGAGAATATTCAAAGTTATTGAATTTTTTCCTCTTTTTTGTCGTTTTGAACCACTGTGCGGCGGTGGAATTCTGTGGCACTCGATACAGAAGTTAAGGCATCGTCGACAATAATGCACAGAGAAATATGCGATTATGCATAAAAATAGAGAAACGTTTTTTCTTTTCAACGATGTAAATTTCAATGAGAATGGATAGTGCTGTATATTTGTAAAATTGATGGGAACCTTACTTTTGGATCGACTCTCGTATTATTCCCTTTCTATCTGCTGCGAACTTTACTTTCATTTTTCTTTCATTTCAACATATTACTTTCAATTTTTCTGTTTTCATTAATGCAAGGTATCAAGTTTCGATGGGGGAAAAAAAGGGACATGGCCATTTTGGAATCTGATGCTGTAAGTTACTGGGCATGCATCCGGATTTTCAGTGTAATTAATTTTTAATTTGCGATAAAGCTTTTGCTTTGCAATCTCTTATAAACTTACGATCATTCCTTAATGCTTATCTTACGCTTGCTAAAGTTGTTTCTCATATCGCCCTTGATTTATTCATTCAAGTACTTTTGATATTTTCTCAATAATCTTTTATTGATGGCCTGAGTCGTTTCGAAGTAATTATTTTTGATGCTCCTTGTTGCAAATAAAGGCTGAAGTACTGGAAAACAATTTCACTAATGGATCACCAAGATAGTGGAGATTATTAACCTAGTCTTCGTGTTATAATCATAATGACATAGTTTCTAATTATTGCTGCCCATTTTTCTGGTTTTGGTGAAATTATGTGTAGGATTTAGCTTTTAATTGGATTAATATGGAAAAAAAATTGTACATCTTCATTTGAAGCAAACTATATTCTATACTGCATACTTTTTTCTACTTTAAAAACTAGATTAATTGGTTAAAGGGGATTCAAAAATAAAAAATTAAAAATACAATTAAACAAAATAATCCATATAAACAAAACAGAATATATATATGTGTGTGTATGTTCTCTATACAAATCCACAGTTTTCGTCGGTTGTCGACCAAATTTGCCAGGGAGGTACTTGGACACCCGAAAATGAACGTAGGGGTTTTTTTCGAACGCTAAAAAAGAATCGAACGGTTCGAATTTTAATTTTAGTGCGAATTTTAATTAAAAAAAAAGATATAAAACTAGCATAGATTTATAAAATTAGGAAAACCTGTTAGAACGGTTGAAACGTCGACCTTTACTTTCTTCCGGACACCGATTTTGATTTCAACTCAATTAATTTAATAAATATCATCCGAGTTATCATCATCAGATTCAAATCGCAAAAATGTTGAGTGACACATCATAACTTTTACATCTTTAGCGTCTTGTGAGTGGCCACCATCCAGAAGTTTTTCTAGGTTTTGGACTGCTTTCCAAAACGTTTATCACAATTGGGCATTAGAATCATCTTAGTCCGTTAACTAATGATTTATTCTGCGGTTAGCTTTTATTCATAATCGGCATATACTTTAATAAAAAATATTGTTCTGTTTTTAGTCATGAATCTGTGCTGGATTTACGGTTAAAGGTTTTATCAAAACGATAATGATTCTAATTGTTTCAATTTTTCGTGGGTTGCCAGACCTATTTTTTTTTTTTGAAAATATGCGACAGAGAAGCGTGTGTGGCCGTAATACACTGCCAGGGGCAGGGTTTGAAAATATCATGATATTTCCGAAAAATCGAAAATATCCGATATTTTCAGTCAGCACAAATTAATGCCTTGTATTATTAAATGCATCCTCAAATCACTTTTTATATTCTTATATTATTGTTACAATATGGTTCTTTCATTATTTAGATCTAATTTTCATTTTACATTTTTATAAATTTTAATGGAGTTAATTTAGGGTTAGCTGTTTCACCCATTTTTCTTCTACTTTTGCAGTTGCATGATTCAGAAATAAAAAATATGCATTAATCGTTGCACAGTCATAAGCCATTTTCTTTTTCTCTGACCAATATTTAATATTTAACTAGGCATTTTTAATATGAATTAAAATTGTTACATGACTAATTATTTCATGAATATAAAATAAAAAAGAAATATTATATTACTTTTTTATATTAATGATGCATTAATATATCATAAAAATATAGTACCTAACTTTTTGGTTGTTTTAAATGATAAATAAACAGTATCACTATGATTAATGTTTTTTTTTTTTTTTGAAAATACCTTATTTGAAAAAATAACTATCGAAAATATCAAAATATCACGATATTTTCAAAAATCAAAATAAATATCGGATATATATATATCTATATCATGATATATATACCCAGTGAAACAGTATGAAAAAAAAACAGTTTTCTTCCATTTTTTTTTTCCACGTAAGGGTTTATATTTCCACTCGGAAGGAACTGAAATTTTTGAAATTTCTGTCACAAAAAATGTATTCAGAAATTTATAATATTTATATTCCGAAGATTTTTTTAAAAACATATTTTTTACGTTCAGTATACCACATGAAAACACTAACTTTGATCATGCACGATACTTTAATGTCACTGTGCACCAAAGAATACTACCACTAATTGATAAGCTACTCAACAATTAGTGGAAATGTTTCAGTTCAAATTTTAACATATTTTCATTTAATGTGTGTGCAGGTATGTGAATACCCGAAACAAGCTTTTCATAGAGAAAGAAAAACAACTTCTTAGAATCTCACAATTTACAAAAGAAAAATAAATAAATAAATAAATAACTAAAATAAATAAATAAATAAATAAGAAATAATAATTAAAAAAACCCCTCAAATTTGTCAAAAAATGATTTAGCAGTTCATAAAGATCCCTTTCTCAAACTAACTGTCGAATGACGATCTGGTTATTTTGGGTAATTTTTGGATTCAGAAATCTACTGGAAGTTAGAAAAAAGTTTTCCCATGAAAACAACCCCGGAAAAAACTAGTTTTCTTCATCGAGCTTCAAAATTTTCGGGAATTTTACATCTCCAATTTTGACTTAATTTTTCCAGCTTGAAAGCATAACAGTTAAATGAGGGCAGGGGAGGGGGGGGGGGGCGAGGTAGTTTTCAAAATAGTAGCCTTAATAAATTCTTTTTGAATAGATTGTTTAAGTTGAAAGTAAATTTGTCATGATGAAGTATTCCGTGTGAACTTTTTTTTTTTACAGCTTAGTGCAATCAGCTTTAATATTTTGAGTTCTTCTCGAAGAATGCTTTTTGAAATATGAGTTCGGAAAAGTGCCGAAAATTTATTACTCTACTGTCTTATCAAGTGGTTGAGGAGAGCACTTAATGAAAATATTTTTCGCCTTTTCGTTTATTAAACATGCAATTGGAAACGAGCATTTTTGGTATTTATTCTCAATCGCATTAACTTTTTATAACTGGAAAATATTTATGATTTGACTGTGAACTTTGCCAATACCGAGAATCGAATTTTTATAATTGGTTCAGAATATCTGAACCAATATGTGGAGGTGCAAAATTTTAAAAAGCAATTTCTCATTTGCCGTTTTGCATGGCAGAATAAAGCTTAATGAAATATTTTTATAATATAACTAGTGATGCCCGCACGGCTTTGCCCGTAATAGAAAAATCAAAAGGTCTTTTGGTTCGCCTGTATATTTACAAATAATGTATGGTGAATTTTCTCGCCAGTTGGCTTGTACCCATCTTACGGTTCCACGTTATGATAATTTCGTATCTCGCCAATTGGCTTCTGCCCATGTTACGGTTCCACGTTATGATAATTTCGTAATTTACTCGTCCATCTTATGATATTTTTTTTTTCTTAAAATTGGAATAGAAAAGGAACCACATCGAATTTTCAAAAAATCGCTTCGAGGTGCACACCACCATGCTACATACTAACTTTGTGCCAAATTTCATGAATATCGGCCGAACGGTCTAGACGCTATGCGCGTCACAGACATCCTACAGACATCCTACAGACATCCAGACATCCTCCCTTGAAAAATTTCTGGATCCGTCCTTGAACTTCTTGTTACTCCGAAGGGGGCCCAATGTTTTTAAAACTAGGGCTGAAATGTAGGGATAAACAATATGGAGGGGGACCCGGAAAAGTCATTTGTGACGGGCCCGAAAATTTCTGTGCACGCCCCTGATTACCTGTACAAATAGTAGGGGAACATCTCTGTTATGGGGCGGGAGATAGTACTAGTAGTTGTCCCCATAGGTACTGCTATATGCGGCTTGGTTTTGAAAAAATTTTAAAGCCTGCCTAGAATCTGAACTTAAAACGCGTTTTACTCGAAACTGTAAAAAGTCCACATACACCCCCTTGCTTCTCATTTCCTCATTTGTGGACAGCCCCTTAGTCGGAAAAAACTGGGGGCCCGGCTCGAAACCGGAGTAGCATTAGTTTTAAGTTTTATGAGAGGAGTTGATTTTTTTTTTTGGGGGGGGGGGGACATTAGCACGCTTCATTTGTTCTGTCCATAAAAAGTTCTGTTAAAGATCACACTGTGTGCATTATAATCATCATTCATTAGAACCACCCTTTGAAGCATTCCTTTCAAGCAATGTCACTTTAGTACATCAAGATCTATATTTCTGGTTGGAAGTCAAAGTGTTACTTTCTTCGACAACTTATTATACATAAACGGAACATTACGGCAAAGTCTATTACATTCACTCAACGCTATTCGAAAACACTTAGCGCCCTACAAGGAACTCTTAAGGGCAATAATCGCTTAATTTTCCAGAAGAAACATCAATTTGTTCAACGACCTTTTAAATTCTTCCTTATTTCTCCCATCTCCATCCGCTATCCCGCAGTTCGAATAAAAGTAAAAGTTAATAAATTAATGAAAAAAGAAAGAACCCAGAGGGGAGAATGAACCTAAGCAAGCTTTAATGATGCGGTATAAACTGCGGTAGCATATGGCAACAAAAGTGTTATTAGCATAACGGAAAACGAGAGGAACGGAAAAGATTAGTTGGCGACTGAATCAGCAATAAAAGTGCCTATTCTACTATTTGAATAAACTTAACCTGATCAGGTATTTAAATGGTGTTCTACAATGGGAGCCGCTCTTACACGCATCGCTGGCTGCCTGAGCGTTACGTACAAGGGCTTGCATTTGTGTTTGGTGTGTATTAGTTTTCCGGAATTGTGAATACACTTGTATTTAGCTGTCGTTTTTTGTGTGCTCGTTTTATTTTTCGTCCGACGCTTTGTCATCACCTGTTTTGTATTGCGCTTTTTTTCTGTGTAACAGGAGGGTTATCTATTATTTAATTATTCTGCAGCTTTTTGCCTTTGAAATTGGAGCAGTAGATATTCTTATTTAGTCTACCCACAGGGCCGCCTTTGTCAGTTCCTGTCGCTGGAACCCCCCCCCCCCCAAAAAAAAAAGAGAAAAAAAAGGGAAAAAAAAAGAAAAGGAGGCAAGAAGAAAAAAAAAGGAAAAAGAAAAACAAAGGGAAGAAGAAAAATGGGGGGGGGGGGATCAAAACTGCTTAAAACAATTAACTCTATTTTAAGTGCTACAACAGTGAATACGAAAAGAGTAAATTTTACGTAATCTTTACGTTTTCTCTTGTTCGGAGTCCCCCCCTTTTTTTCTTTCTTCCTTTCTTTTTTCTTACTTTTTTTTGCGTCCGTGTCGCCCCCTCCCCCCCAAGGCCCGGGCCCCTAGTTTCCGACTAGGTTGACATAGCCTCTCGTTAGGCCTGTCTACCCGAAACAGTAAATGATATTTGAGCATTGTTTGTTTTTGGTTGTTTGTTTGTTGTCTTGTCCCACAGCTGTGGGAAGAAGGGTGCCATTGCCACACAAGGAGGGTAGATTTATAATAAGAGCAACTTTCACAATGCAACTTTTTTTCACGAACAGGAAGGCACAAGAAATGTTTGTAGAAATTCTTTTTAGTCGACTCAAAACAGTAAAATTTGAGCATTGCTTGTTGTTTGTTTATTTGTTATCCTGTCCCAAAGAAAGGGGAAGAAGAGTGCCATTGCCTCACAAGGAGGGTAGATTTATAAAAATTAAAATATTAACTTGAATTCTGAAATTTTGAATTCAAATTACGTTTTTCGCAATCACGAGTTGCGACAAGACCCTACTCATTGGAGTTATTGTTTCTAGAAACTGCTCCTGTCCCCCCAAACCTGCCCCCCTCCTGGGCGGTTACGTGTGTATATTGGTGTGTGAAGGCGTGTGTGCGTACATGTGTATGCTTGTGTGTGTGCGTAGATCTGTGTGTATGCACGTAGGCGTGTGTGTGAGTTTGTATTTGTGAGAGTGTGCATGCGTATGAGCGTGCCTGTTTGTAAGACATGGACACCACCGACCAGCAGCAGCGGATTCCGGGGGACAGTACTCAGGACCAGAGGCCGGTGGTGCTGCAGAGTCCCCTGGTCCAAGCTGAAAAAGGAACCAAACGCCTAGGACGGTGAAGTGAGAACAATAAGCAATCGTGATTGCTCAAAAAGAGCAACTTTCACAGTGCAACTTTTTTTTCACGAACAGGACAACACAGGAAATGTTAGTAGAAATTCTTCCTTAGTCGACCCAAAACAGTAAAATCTAAGCGTTGCTTGTTGTTTGTTTATTTGTTATCGTGTCCCGAAGAAAAGGGGAGAAGGGTACGTGTGGGAAGAAGGGTACCATTGCCTCACGAGCAGGGTGGATTACTTATACACACAGTAGTACAACTTTTCTTTCTCGAACAGCTCTATCTGAGCATTTGGAAACATACATTAATTGTTATTTTCTAGATTATCCTCGTTCTCGCGTCTTCGAACCTCTCTCCTTCCTTTTCTCTCTTCTTTTTTTTCTCTCCTTTTTTAAACCGGAAGATGAGGATAGTTCTTAATTAAATCATATAAGTCAGAATCTTTCCCGATTTTCATAAAACTTTCATAAATCTTACTTTTTGACATCATAAACGTATATTTGATTTAGAAAAATCTTTCTTTGATAACTGAAGAGTAATTACTTTTAGAAGTTTGCTAAAAGCAGACTCTTTTTGAAAATTTTGAGTGTTTCAATACAAACATTTAATAACTCGTATATTTTTTTCAAAATTTTTTAAAGACACTATCTCCAAATTTTCTGAATTTTTGAACTTTAAAATTTTGTGAAAAGAAAAATCCCTCGTAGTAATGAAAGATAGCTTGACATGTGACGGAGGGAGAGGTTTAAAATGAAACGTGACACTTTATGACGAAGAGGGTAGGGGGGGGGTCAAAAATGTTAAAAACAAGTGTAACATCATTTATGTGCAGCCCCTTATCTAGTATACCCCTTTTATAGTAGTAGTTTTCAGCCCACGGAAGAAAAAAAAATTTTTTTTTTCTTGATATGGAACTCAAGAAAAAATGCTGACGAACTCAATCAAGCTATTTAAAAAAATTCTTTCGAAGCTACTGAAAAAAGAAAATTCCTTGACGTCACTTAGTGAGGCTGAGCTTTGTTTTTCGCCAAATTTTATTGCCAACTCATTGATATTTCACCTTTGATCACAGGAAGGTCGTAATAGCAAACAATTTGCGAGTGCTCAATCCAATTTCCTTCTCTTTCGTTGATGCATTCTTCTACTAAAACCTTCCATCGTCTAGAAATTCCATCGCATCTTCATTCGACGTCAGTTCTCACATTTAACGATTTTGCTGGTGCAGCTTAATTTGTACCGTCGAACATTGCATGAGTTCTGATCGTTTTTCGCAACATTTCCATCAGCTGAGATCCTCCCCCGCGTCGAATGTTCGATAATTAGTTCTTAGGTTACTTGAAGATGATGATTGGCGCGCTGTCGCTAAGTGATAAGTATTTTATGAGGGGTAGCATGTAGCGCGTCATGTACTAGCCAACTTGGATTGGTTGTAGAGATGGCATTTCCCTCTGTGCGGAATTTAAACAAGTTTAATTAAGCCCAGACATGAGCGTATTCGAATATTTTACACTTGCAAATCTTCTGTATCCTAATTAGACAAAGGGGTTCAGGCTATATTTTCCCAAAAGAAGTGTAATATATTGAATGGGCTAGGTGATTAGGTGATGAAGAGTAGGGTCTGGTGGGGTAAAGTGGTCATAAAATCATAGGTTTTCAACTTATGTGAAGAATAGATACAATAAATTCTTTAAATATTTAAACTCTTTTTGTTTTATATTTACATTGCATTATTAAAGAACACAGTACATTGAGTTTTAGGAAAATAAATATTGATTTAAGTAGTTTTATAACACTTTCTTTTCCCTTTGTATTTATGACCACTTTACCCCATAGGGTGGGGGAAAGTGGTCATAGCATGGGGTAAAGTGGTCATAGTTCAAAATTGATGCAAAACCATTATAAACAACCCTAATATTTGTAGATTTCGGTTATTTTTATAGTTACAAGTATATGCACAAGCGTATGTGTGTATACACGAGTATATACGTGTCGTGTAAACATTAGTAAACACGTTCATATATGAGTAGATACATGTGTGCATCAGATGCATGCATGCACGTGCCTACTCAAGTATACGTGTATACACGAGTATATAAGCATGTATACGTGATTACCTACAGGAGTGTATACGTGTCTACACGGGTATATACGTATCACGTGTATATACGGGTCACGTGTACGTACGGGTATATACGAGTGTAAACGAATATCATATGCGTGTATGCACTTGCATATCGAGTACATACGTGCATACCTGAGTATATACGTGTACAGTAGACGTATACACGCATATATAAATGTATATAGACACATATACGGGTATAAACGAGTTAATTCGTGGATACATTTAGTGCGTGTTTGGGGGGGGGGGGTACGTGCCTACTCTCATATATATATTGTGAAGCACGAGTATATACGTATGTACGTGCAAACACGATTATGTCCTGTATAGACGTATATAAGTACATTTACGTGTATACACCAGTACATGTATGTATACACGAGTATATAAGCTTACATACATGTGCGCCTGCAGAATGAGCAAAAGCTCTTAGGCAAAAATCTAAGGAGTGTGAAAGGGGAGGATAAGAAGCAAAGAATTTATATGGAACTTACGTTCACTGACGCGCTACAAGCACACAAAGCCAGAAACTGATGGATGCAAACAAATTGCAATTTTGTTACACAAAAGATGATTTTAACCAACATTTTAGTTTTTAAGAAATATTTTGAGCAGTTGGTAAAAGTTACGGCCTGTAGTAGCTCTAATACAAGCATTGCAACAAAGGCGCAGCGACAGATGAAACTTTTTCAAAAGTCTCGTTATTGCAAGAGAGTGCTTTGTGATTGCGACGCACATGTATTACAGCAGCAGGCAGCAAATTTCATCAATCTCTTTAAAATTTTCTTGAGCCCTACAATGTTGTGTTAAATTTTCTTTGTGTAAGATATAAATTTGTGACTTGTTTTGCATCCATTAGTTTCTGGCTTTGCGTGCATGTAGTGCGTCAGCATTGTGTTTGTGACCATATGTTCCTTATGAATCTTGCTTCTTATCCTCCTCTCTAACACATTTTGAAAATTTGCCTAAAAGTTTAAACTCACCCTGTTTACTTGTATACCATATGCTTGTATGTAAGTGTATACTCGAGTACGTACGCGTATATTCGTGTCTACATGAGTATACAAGTGTTTATACATATACGAGTATAAGCGAGTATGTACGTGTATAGTCGAATGTATATCTGCATAGATTTAAAATACTTGCAGATACTCATATACGTATTTATTGGTGCATTTATGTGAATACTTCTATATACGTCCCTACACGAGTATATGCGTATGCATATGCATATACTCGTAAATTTAACCCCGTTTACTGTAAAAACAATACATATTAAGTGAAATTACTATTTTAATTTATATGTTCCTTATACTTAACGATTAAGTGGCATTAGAAGAACAATATTTGTTAAGCCTAGTATTATGACCACTTTACCCCATCTTACTTAAATTGGTCTAAAAAATTATCTAAAAGAGATTTAGCTAACTGCTAATGAGTAAGAGTTCTTGAGAGATGTAGAAAGCTTTCTATGCAGTCAATCTGTTCATAATTCTAACAAACAAAATTTCCCTAGGAAGTTAAAAGATGTGTTTAGATATTTAAAACTTTTCATATTTACACAAAATATTTTTTTCACCAAATAAAATTTTGCCAGTTGTAAAATTTTATATTCAAAATGTAGTTTCTAACTTCCCTACTCTATAATAAAATTGTCACATTCATTGAAACATTTATTTCCAAGCTATAGTCATTTATTTCACGAATGACCACTTTACCCCATATACCACTTTCCCCCACCAGACCCTATTTAAATATTTCACTCACACATATCTAATTTAAAAAAAAAATCTTATTTTCTTTTCAAAAAAATTTACCAAATAACATATATATATATATATATATATATATTATTTTACTCACATTAACTAAAAAGAAGTTACTTTAAGTTACTTAAGTTACTTTTTAGTTAAGACTTAATTAAAAAGAAGTTAAGATCTTAATTTTCTTTTCAAAAATTTTTACCTGAGCGGACAATGACTTAGCGACATAATTCGCGAACACATAATGCAGATAGCATTTAACTATCATGTGATTAGCAAATTATATAAAAGTAAAGGAAATATATACAAAAATGAGGTTTAGTTAACGATTACAATACCGGACCAAAAATACTATTCCGATGGATACCGACGGAACACCAGGATACCAGTATTGGAGACTTTCAAAAAAGGAACAAACTTATACTCGTTTCATTCCAATATTAGAATTTATTAACAATAAAAATATGAGCAATTTCATTGAGATCAAATGTTGTGATAAAATATTAATAGTAAAAACCGTATAATATAGTTTATTACGTTAGATACAATAAATAAAGTAAAAATGAGCAATTACAAGCAAGTATTATCATTAAATAAATGAATAAAACGTATGGCGTTATTATGAAATAAAGCAAACAGTAACACTTCTTTTTTTACCCGCGAAAATAAGACTTATCACACCAAAAGTGATAAAAACTCCGTGCTTTGATTCTCTGTTGATTTGTGTTTTTAAAGTCAAATTTTGGAATCAATTGATTGCAAAAAATAAAATAAATAAAAATAAAATAAATAAATAAATAAATAAAAATAGATTAATTAATTAATAAATAAAATGAATAAGAGTTGACATGAAGCTCTGAAATAAAAAAAAATCTATTTAGTATTTGCTGCAAATCCCTAAAATATCGATATTTTGCTTTATGAAATAGTAGTGGTACCCGCACGACTTTGCCCGTAGTAGAAAATTAAAAGGGGATATGGTTCACCTGTAAATTAACAAATAATGGATGATGAATTTATCGCCAATTGGCCATGTTAAATGGCTCGCCCCTGTTACGGATCCACGTTATGATGATTTCGTAATTTACTATTCCACTTTGTGATCATTTGCTCGGAAAAATTTTCTTAAAATTGGAATAGAAAAAGAACAAAATCGAATTTTTGAAAAATCGCTTTGAGGTGCACACTTCCATGCTACAAACTAACTCTGCCAAATTTCATGAAAATCGGCCGAACGGTCTAAGCGCTATGCGCGTCACAGAAAAACTGACAGGCAGAGAGAGAGATCCTGGCTGAGAGAGAGAGAGAGATCCGGACAGAGAGACTTACAGCTTTATTGTTAGCAAAGAAGATTGGTTTTACGAAATTGCAAAAGCACTAATAAATACCGGTATTCTTAAATCTGGAGAACCGGTATTGTAATCACTAGGTGTAGTACATTGAATGGATTACATGATTAGGCAGGGGTGCATCCCCCTCCCCAAGAGCAAGGGTGCCCCTTTAAATACCACCAAGACCCCCAAAGCCCCCCCCCCCCCAAAAAAGAGAAAATACCTCTAAATATGAGGCAATTACTGATTTCATTCAGAAAAGAGTCTAGGGAATGTATTTTCTAAAGTGTTATACATTGAATTGACTAATAAATAAATAGAAAATATACTTCGTTAAAATACGTACGAGAGCCTTTGTTTAAATTTTGCACAGACTTACTACGCAGCAAAATTTTATTTTTGCTCTATATTCACAGCAGTATCTAAAACTGGAAACTGCAGATGAAATGAGTTTAAAATTTTAATAACTTTGTTCTTGCGATTCTGACTTACTATTTTCGTGAAATAACCTAAAAGAGCATTTTATTCGCTTTATCGAACGTTTTGAATTATTCATTTCATTGTGAAGTTTCCACGTTCCGGCATGATTTCTTCCGGAAATTTGCAGTTTTTGCTAAAAATGTTTTTTTTTCTTTTTCTTTTTTTCTTCTTGCATCTGCGGAATTCAGGTTCAGTCTTACGATTTATAAGTCGAAAAGTTAATAATCGGAATTCCGATTCATTTTAGACTGCGTCAGCATTTTATAAATTTATTTCTTTATTATTCTTTTATAAATTTATTACTTATACTGTATTTTCATTATGGTTCAGATAATAATCGTTTCTGGTGGGAGTTACCTGTTGCTGTAGCGTCCAATGAAGGTATGTTGTAGCTGGGTTGCCTATCAGAAGGGATCATGGTGCAAATTTGCGCCGTTATAATATTTATGGATATTTTTCTTTTTGGGTTCAGTGGGTGGGGAGAGCTCTAGTTCTGGGGGGGGGGGGGGTGCGAAATCTCCCTTGGAATGCCTTGGAGGAGCATACCAGGGTTCCAATTTCCAAATTTTAAAATGAAATAATCCATTTCATTCACTTATTCAAGCTTTTGTAAAAGCACTTACCTATTCAGTAATTAGTAGTTGTTTCATTTACATTTTTTCATTTAAAAATTCCCTATTTATTCATTTGTTTACTTATTTTCTTACTCATTCACTATTTTATTCATTCGTTTAATATTCTCACACATTCATTTGTTTATCTGTTTATTTATCCGTTTGTTGTTTAATTTTATTTTCATTTATTCGTTCATTCTTTTATTTACTCATTTATTTATAAAAAATATCTTTAACAATCGAATAAAAAATATTTTATTAGAAAAATATTTTATTTTTCACTTTGCTTCATAAAAAAAAAGAAGGGAAGAATTTCCACGTTTTTATAAAAGTACAAATTTGCTGTCCAAGGAAAAAAAAATGTTTAAATGCAAGTTTTGTTATAAAATATATGATCCTTTTTTTGTACTGTTAATTTCAAAACTATTTTCCAATTTGTTCATTTTGAAAAAAAAAAAAAAATACTATTTCACTTTGCCCCACATTCCCCTACTTGATTCTTTTCCTATGAATATTTTACTCAAATTCAATTGTTGTTTTTATGAAAATAAATTTAGTATGCATGGCAAATCAGATGAAGGTTGGTGATCAACATTTCTTTAGGAAAACTATTAAATTTTTCCATTTATCCGTAGAATGCTGTTTTATAAACAAAATAAAATGTTAACTACATTATATTTGATTCTCAGTTTTCATGGTAATAACCTGTACAGGACAGTGTTCTCAAGGGTTTCAACACAAGAATTTCTCAAGGGAGGGGCGGAGGGGGGGGGGGGGGGCTCCAGGATCGAAGGTCCGCTATTCTCATATCATACTCCCAACACGCATCCAAACATTTTTTTTTTTTTTTGATTTTATCGATTTTCGGGTACAAAAAACATTTTGAATAATTGAATAATTAATAAAAATTAATAAAATCAATCAGTAGATAAAATTAATTAATGAATAACAAATACTAAATTAAAACACTAGGAAGCGCAAGAATGAATGTATTTACTTTTCTCATACTAAAAAAATTAAAAACAGCGAAGCAAAATCATCATCCTAGAACAATTTATGTTCACAGTTCGATTTTGTAAGAAAGAGAGAAAATTAATTTAATTTTTTTCATTTATTAAGTCTGAAATAATTTTTGCTTGGAATTATTTTACGTAATGCATACATAGGATTATAGTCCATTAAAAAAACTCAAAGACCCATGGGAGGGATCCGGACCCCCTGGACCCTCCCCTTGTGTGCGCCACTGGTACAGGATACAAATCAAGAAAAAGTAAACTTATTTTTGGTTCCATTAAATTACTTTCGACTTTGATTATCGTTAGTTTAAAGTAATTCTTTCTCTTCGTAATTGATCTGGTTCATTAATTTTCAAATTAATTTATAGTTTCTACTTCTTGGTTCAAGAGTCAGAATTTTATTTCCGTTGTTGATTGCGCACTACTTCCAATGTTTTCGTTTATGTTTTTATCATTACCCTGATACAAAATGTTCCCACGTCATTGTTCTACATTGCATCATTTCTAAAAATATCAACAATCAAACTCCACCACCTGTCGGATGTTCGATTGATTTCTTTCTACAGAAAAGTTCCTTTTACGCCCTTAGTGTTACGAATCACGTTTCCAGTAGGCCTTGCAAAGTGGGACGGACCCCTTTAACTTTGATTTCCGGATAACCTGTCTTTGCTTTGCTTCTTGTTCAGCAGCGTTAGAGGAGGGGGGGGGGAGGTGTTCTGAAAAGATGTCATTAATTTAACCGTTTTTTTTTTTCAAAAAGCAGTCAAGCACCTAGTCTAAAATTTCGAAGAAGCATTTTTAGCGTCCCATAAAAAATATTCTATCAGGATAAAACATTTTAAATTGAAAAAGGATAAACATTTAGTTATGTTCAGGATGTTTATAAAATCTTGCACTGATGGGAAAATTTATTAAAAAAATATACTTCAGAATCATACATTTTTTTAAAATGTATGATATATTGATCCTTATCTCAAACGGTTTTTTTTCGCAACTTCAATACATTTCTACTAGTGCACCGTTCGTAGTTCTGAGAAAATTTAGGCGATTTTCAACTTCGCGTGAGTCGGTAGCGCAGCCAGGATTTACCTTTTGTGGGATGAGGGTTTGGTCATGGCAGTTCTTATATTGATACTAGCAGCGTCGCCCGGCTTTGCACGGTCTACCTCGAGAATAAAAGTAATTTCAAGTGATGCGGTGATGCGTGTTCAACAATCAGGCTTGGGGAAAAAAAAGAAAAAAAAAATCAGTAAAGTTTTGCGGCAGATTGCGTAAGAGTAACCAAAAATGAAACATTTTAAATCCCCGGTTTCAGTAAAAGCCTCAAAACAAAAGCCAGAATTTTATTTGATCATATTCGAGGGGAAAAAATAGCAACAGATCTTTCTTCTCAATGATTTTCTTCAGACTATAAATTTTAATAAAAGCTTTGTTCGGAAAGTTGAGATGAAGCATTGAGTAATAATTTGAATGAAGGAAAGCCATCGAAAAATAGTGATTTTATGTCGAAATCTAAGTATCATAATTAGTAGTTTTTAATTGATATCACAACAACTTATTATTATCGGAGGATTATGTTAAATAGCCAAACATAAAGACGGGGAAATTACGAATCTATCGGTACCTGCTTCGATGGCCAGTTCACTAGCGTTCGGGAGAAGTAACTGGGACATAGATACATAGGTAAAAACATACATAGATACACACGCTCATTTTTTAATTATATAAAATAGACTGTCATAGTATTGGAATTGCCAATACGTGCTAAAACAAGGGTTCTGCGGGATTGACTCTCAAAACCTCCCTTTCAGCGCTCCTGAGAGTTTTTTCTTTGCCAGACGCCATTTTCAGTTTTGGATGTTCACGTTAACCAATATGCCTATGATAATATTGTATTAATGTGGGGAAAAACTTGTAGAAATCAAAATCAAAACTGGGGGGGGGGGGGATGTGTGTCGTAAAGACACACGATGGAAGTGAAACTTTGATCTTTTCTTGTTTTTACATTCTGAACTGTCATTTCAACAGCATTGTTTTCTATCATACCCCGCTCTTGTTATTTTTGCGCAATACTAAGACATATTGACAACAAAATTGTACATTTTAATGAAAAAAATAAATTTAAAGCAACGAGAAAACAAAACAATGCTCGAAATAAGCTTTTTAATTGTTGCCAAAAACAATGAAAATAATAGTCATTATAAAGTTAATTTATTAACAAACTAATTTCAAGGCTGAACCTCAGCAATGTGGATTACGCTTTTAAACTGATCACTTGACTTTTGAATCAAAGAAATCTTCGAAAACCTACATTATTGGTAAAGTTATGCCCAAAATCCAATTATATACTTGCTTAATTACCTCAGCTTTGAAATTTTTTGATTAAATATATTAACAAAACTAACCTTATAATTATATTCAGTAAGTTACCGCCCATTAGCTAGGGCTAAGGCAGAAATACATGAAATACACCGCCAGCTCAGTCATTTCCAGTCGAGGACTGCAGTTTCGTGCTTATTAGCACTCATCAGCCCGGCATAGGAAAGTGACTGAGCTGGAGATGGAAAAACCTCTTAATGAAGCCAAGAGTGCCAAACAAACTGGTAGCTAATATAGAATTAGCTCAGCTATAGAATTAGCTCAGCTAACTTGCCTTGCCTTCAATGTTCGAGTCGAACCGAACCATTGTTTCGGTCACTCGTCTGGTCTGAGCTAACTCTATATTAACTACCAGTTTGTTTGGCACTCTTGGCTTCATTAAGAGGTTTTTCCATCTCCAGCTCAGTCACTTTCCTATGCCGGGCTGCTAATAAGCACGAAACTGCAGCCCTCGGCTGGAAATGACTGAGCTGGCGGTGTATTTCATGTAACCATATAATTACTATTATTTTTCATTGTTTTTGGCAACAATTAAAAAACGAAAGTAATTTAACATTATGATTTTTTTTTTCTCCGTTCTTTTTTGGCAACCATTAAAAATCAACTACGTCGCTTCTGTCTCACAAAAAGCTTGCGGATCGGAATTTCAAAGCACTCGCATAAAAAATTTCACTTCAAAATAAAAAAAAAACACCCTGAAATAGTTTTTTTTTTTCGGAGCAATCTCTATTGCTAATTGATTTCACGACCGTCCTTGTTCTTTTTTCAGCTTGGACCATGAACCTCTACAGCACCAACGCCCGTCGGCCTTTGCAGGCGCGCCTCCTCTGCTCCTGACCACTGTCCCCCGGAATCCGGTAGCGCATGTCTCACACACACGCGCGCTCATATACACACTCAAACACACGCGCGCTCTCATACACACTCACACACACGCGCGCTCTCATACACACACGCGCGCTCATACACACGCGCGTGCCTTTAAGCCTTGGTTTTCTAGGAGCAAATACGCCGATCGTCGACGTCGTTCCTCGCCGAGGCGAAAACTTGATTCTTCTGCGCATGCGCGCCCGAGCTAAATCGACGTCGTGAATGGCCACGCCGGAATCTACTTGACTTTGATTTCAGCGTCACGGCGAGGTGCAATGTCAAAGATCGGCGATTCGCTTCTAGGAAACCAGGGCTTTACACACATACCTACTGACACACACACGCCCGCCTTTACACATACACTCACGCCTACGTGCACACACACAAGCCTAGCCTACACATGCATGCACGTCTACACACGCACACGCCTGCACACACACACACACACACACAACTAACTATACACACGTAACCGCCCTGGAGGAGGGGCAGGCTTGAAGTTAAGAAACCGTTTCTAGAAACAATAACTCCAATGAGTAGGCTCCTGCCGAAACTCGTGATTGCGAAAAACATAATTTGAATTCAAAATTTCCGAATTCAAATTATTTTTTTAATCAGTTCAACACTTTATAAACGCCCTGCATTTTTTTTCAGTAAAAAGAGCTGTAATCCCCATTATGCAGTTTAATATGATGATATGTTTTTTTTACTCCTGAACTTAGAAAACTTTGCGTTTGCCAAGTTACTTGAAATAAACGATTCAATTTCTTTAATTTTCCTGATTCCCTGAATTTTCACTCACTCCTTGAAAATAATGCACACATGGAACTTCTATGGGTCTTGCATATGTTATGAATTCCTCTCAGGTAAATAAATACACTTGCCTGAAGTGATTCATGCTGTAATTATAATCTTAAACTGAGAATTGTTTAATGACTGCAAAATAATTCTTCAGAACTACGCTTCAGAAATGATTAGCAGCAGCGCAAGCACGTTCAATCCAAATAGCTCCCTAACTATGTTTGCTGGCACATGCTAGATTTGCGAGTCTGGTTCCTAGACAGTTCAGGAGGGACAGAGATTAGCTAAAATGTAAATCAATGAAATCACTGCCTGGACTGAGTGAAGTGGGTGATCTTATGGAAATATTTGAATTTGAATCGAAAATTGTCGATCGGTGAGTGAGTTAGTTGCTAGTTTAGTGTGTTTGTTAATTATTCTGTTGAAGTTGGATAAAATGGTGATTGGGGTGTTGTAAATTGATTCAAACTTGCTTGGTATTTTTTATTTTTTTTATTAGCTTTTGGTATAATTGTTCTGTTGTTGGTACAATTTTTTTAATAGCTGCAGGCAACGAAAATGATTGATAGTAATTACAAAAATGATTGTTAATAAAGTTCATTAAGTTCACACTGAAAGTTCATTCTTCAGTAAAACTGCTCTTGTTTTAGCATTTAAGCTCAATTAGGAAAGATTGTAGGTCATCTTGAAAATTTAACAAGCTAGTCTTTCTGACTAAATTTTGAAATTGTTAATTCTGTACTTTCAAACGAGCTGTTTATTTTTTTACTTCCTTTTTCAAAAAAGGAAGTATTGTATTTGCGAAAAGATTTTCACTCAAAAATCAGCCTTAATTTCCATTTTTCTCACCCCCGAATGAATGTTGAGTTTTTCTTTCGACCCGACCACACGTGGATATATGCCTACAGACACCCGAGTTAATTACAACGAATTTTCTCGTGACGTCCGTATGTACGTATGTATGTGAGTATGTGTGTATGTATCTCGAATAACTCAAAAATGGTATGTCCTAGAGAATTGAAATTTGGTACGTAGACTCCTAGTGGGACCTAGTTGTGCACCTTCCCTTTTGGTTGCATTCGGATGTTCCTAAGGGGGTCTTTTGCCCATTTTTGAGGGAAATCATCGTTCATTTCGATGTAAACTTAAGTGGTATTATAATTTGTCGGACACTTGGCGATATATCGCTAGTCTTTTGGTCGCCAACTTGGTAGGTAAATTTGATGTTTTTTTTTTTTTTTTGTAATTTGGTTTCAATTTGGCCACTGTTAGTGATATTTAGAGAGTAAACAATTGAATCACATTAAAATTGCCAATAATGGGGAAATGACATTAAATTGGAGTTAAAGGAAGTCATGTGATGCACACATCAGCTCGTTTTTTTAAAAATATTAATTGGCCTTTTGTACGTCTGTTTAAACATTACTTCTGTACCGAATTTTTAAAAAATCTGCAATGGTGAGGTGAAAGTTTGCAAAAGAAAGTTAAAAAAACGTTGGTTTGGTGTAGAATAAGCATATCAAATAAAACTCAATGTATGCACATATTGCATCACTTTCATTTACTTATTACAAATCTTTACTGACAATAAAGCTCAAAGTGTATCTGGATCTCTGTCGGGATATCTGTCCGGATCTCTATCTGGATCTCTGTGACACACATAGTGCCTAAACCATTCGGTCGATTTTCATGAAATTTGGCACAAAATTAATTTGTAGCATGAGGGTGTACACCTCGAAGCGATTTTTCGAGAATTCAATTTTGTTCTTTTTCTATTCCAATTTTAAGCCACCATTGGTGGAATTAATTCATCTGCAGCAATAGCGAGCGAATTACCATAACATGGACGAGTAAATTACCACAATATAGACGAGCAAAGTACCATAACATGGACGAGAAAATTAACATTGCATATTGGCGAGAAATTCATCATGCATTATTTGTACATATACAGGCGAACCAAATGACCTTTTTAATTTTCTACTACGGGCAAAGCCGTGCGGGTGCCGCTAGGAAGTAAATAAAAGTTATGCAATATGCTGTGAAACATTTCATTTATTTGTAACGTTCTGATTATTGCGTGCATGCTTTGACTCATTTTTTATCATAAAATTTTAAAACTTTTTAATGCCACACGAATTGATGTAATTCCACAAAATTCTCATTATTCAAATAAACTTGAAATAATAAATGAGACATGAAAGAAAAGGTATAAAAATTCATTGTTATGTTTACTTTACGTTAGTTCTGTTTACATAAGAAGGATAACACGTGCGTTAAAGTTAAGGTGCTATTCCGTCAGAATGTTTTATTGCTTTTCTGAGGTACGCGACTAAAATCTATGTCAAAAAATTCTGTGTTCACATTTTGCTCAATCTATTTGCACGGGTGTAACATTTTTACGCTTGTATTTGTGCTTTGTTCATTTCACTTTAAGCTTTTGCTTCAATTTTATTCGAGTATAAGAAACCATTGTGTATCATACATGAAGTTATCAACGTACAGAAAACTTTCTTGCATTTAAAAAGTAAATGATTTATTTATACGTGTTGCAGGTGTGACTGTACGGTCACACCAGCAACACGTAGAAATCGTTTTTTTCTTCTTTTTACTTCCTTTTACAAAAAAGGAAGTATTGTATTCGCGAAAAAAATTTCACTGAAAAATTGGCCTTAATTTCCATTTTGCTCACCCTCGAATGAATGCTGAGTTTATTTTTCAACCGTGGATCACGGGATATATGCCTCACACGTGGATATATGCCTAAGAACGTATAGACACCCGAAATATCCATTTTGATGATCCCCGAGTTAATTACAACGAGTTTTCTCGTGACGTCTGTATGTACGTATGTATGTGCGTATGTGGGTGTGTGTGTATGTATGTCGCATAACTCAAGAATGCAGTGTCCTAGAAAGTTAAAATTTGGTACTTAGACTCCTAGTGGGGTCTAGTTGTCCACCTTCCTTTTTGGTTGCATTCGGATGCTCCAAAGGGGGTCTTCTGTCCTTTTTTGGGGGGAAACCATTGTTAATTTCGATGTAAACTCAAGTGGTGTTACAGTTTGGCGGACACTTGACGATTTCTCGCCAGTCTTTTGGTCGCCAAGTTATGTCGCCAACTTGACGACAAATTTGGCGATTTTTATTTATTTATTTATTTATTTTTAAAAATCTGGTTTCAATTTGGCCACTGTTGGTGATATTTAGAGAAGAAACTATTGAATCACATTAAAACTGCCAAGAGAAAATGACATTAAATTGGAGTAAAAGGAAGTCATGTGATGCACACATCAGCTCGTTGTTTTTTTTTTTTTTTTTTCAAGTACTAAAACCTTTTTTAGAAAGTATAGCAATAGAACTTCGTCTATCCTGTCCCCGTTTATCCGGATCTCCGGTTAATCCGGATAACATTTGTACATTTTAATACTCATATTCACATAAATAATAATTTTAAATTATGATAGCTGAACTATAAGTACGTCGAACATTCTCTTTTCGTTTTGATTAAATGTATAGCTCCTGACTAGATCATGCAATAAATTATAGTAATCTAACAAACATCATTTTATACTCAAAGCGTCAGTTAGACACCACTGCTGTTGAACAATAAATAATGAAGTATTAGCGCGAAACGATCGTATGCGATTTGTAACAAAGCATTGTTTTTTGCTGCAATAAAAGGTATATCCTCTTATATAAGAATTTGTTTTGATTATTAGCAATATTATACGGATTTTCGTTTACCCGGATCACCTTTAGTCCCAGTTCGGATAAACGAGATTGTACTGTACTTCATAATAATTTCATAATGTTCCTTTTGTTCGAATGTAATATCGCAATTGAAAGCCTCAAAGTTGAAATTTGCGGGATTAAAGTGCATATGGGTTAGAACGTCACTCCCATACGAATGGGTTAAGTCCACTTTAGGGGCCTCAGGTTGAGCTTAGGCTTGCCATGCCAGGCTTCTCAGATAGACCGGGACAATCCCGGTTTTCAGACAAAATCCCGGTGTCCCGGTCGATTTATTTCACGTCCCGGAAGAGATAAATTTGATTAGAAAAGACAAAAAATCTAAAAATAATTAGCTGTGAAGTATTATTTAGGCTAATTATTTTATCATTTGCAACGTTAACAAGAAAAAAATCAATAACGGAGTAGCTTATGAAGATTTTTATAACAAGATTAAAACCAAAAAAAAAAAAAAAAAAATCTAAAAATAGGTCCTAGCCAATGAAAAGTATATTTAAATATTGTTCATTTTTTATTCCTCATTCAAAATGTTTCTTTTTACTAAAATAACTTGCAAAAATTAAAATGTAAGGAAAAAAATGTTTAAATTTATCTGTTTTTGTCACTATTTACTACTCCTGTTTTAGGTTTACAATTAGTTACCATTTATTCATAGCATTGAGAATGAACTTCCATATAAAACACTCTAAAAATCAATCAGAGATGTGCACCTTTTGAATACTCGCAACGTAAAGAAGGGGAGGGGGGGGGATCATTACGGTGTCCCGGTTGAACATTTCAGAAATCTGGCAAGCCTATCTCTAGCTGATGCTGTTTCAGGTTTAGAGGGGAGTAATTTGCAACACATTTTCTGTTCAGTTCGATTTTTTAAACTGTTTTAGCTTTAAAGAGGTACAGGTTTCAAAACTACAGTTAGGAACTGTTCATCTTATAGAATTGATGTCACGCTTTTTTAAACATTTTTCTGAGAAAGGCAGGGAGTAACCTGCCTTTCTCACAAAGTGTCACACTTCACCTCACCCCTTTCCGCCCCCTTTGACACATGTCAAGCTATTTTTCATAAAGCATCTTCCTGTAACAAATGCGCGATTTCACATCTTGTTACACCCTCTCTCCTCCATGTCACAAACCACAATTTCACTAATTCCCCCCTCCCCACAAAGTGGGACATCATTTGTGGACAGCCCCTTAGTTTTAATTCACCATCTCCCCCATATCACAAACCACAATTTAACTAATTCCCCCCTCCCCCCCCAAAGTGTGACATCATTTGTGGACAGCCCCTTAGTTTTAATTCACCACGTGAGGTTTTTCGCAACACCTTACGCAAAAATGATACATCAATGCCGCGATCGCTAACTTCCATTACTCACCGATACTCGCTAAATTTGGCTACTTTTCTTAAAAACTCGGCCGACTTGAAGACCTCATATTTCGATAACGGGGCATGAGGGCAAATAATTTATGCGTCCAGAAACATGTTCTACTGCGCTTTAGAATGCTGCTTATTTAAAAAAAAAAAAAAAATATTTTTTCACTATCGTGTAGTTTCCTAACAAGCGGCAGTTCTAAGTAGTGCAACTTCGTACATTCGATCTCCCCCCCCCTCTTTTTTTTCTTTTGCTTTGAAAAATGCGGACGAAGCTGTTTACACTGCCACAGAGAACTGATGTGTATGTTTTTCACGGATAAAATGAATTTAGAGAGAGAGAGAAAAAAAAAAGCGAAATGTGTAAACAAATGTAGTTGTAATCTGGTCGCGTGATGATTTTCCCGCTGGAATAACAATTCATGTTTGGAATATATTCTTCTGAGTTGCTTCTCGTATTAGTTTATTTTCCTCGTGCTTCTACGCCAAGCTCCGTATCTTTGCTGTATTCGTAAAAGTAGCAAAAGGTAAATTTCTGCATAAATTAAAAGAATATAAGAGATTATGCTGTAACTTTATGAGGCTTAGATGAAGGTTACATTCAAATGTGGAAAAAAAGGATCAATTTTTATTTTGCTGAAAATACATCCCATGTAGAAAGGCCCACCCCATGACTCCGCGGCTACAAGTTCTGCAATTTTAGAACTTTCGACTTCGACTCCGTGCACAGAAATTTTGGGGCCCGTCACAAATGACTTTTACGGGCGCCTCTCCACATTGGTTACCCCTACGTCCCTACATATATTTCACCAACTCATTTTTAAAATCTCGGGTCCCTTTTAGGCTCGGGCCCGGACCAACAGGTGTCCCCCCCACCGCTCCTGTTCCGAGTAACTTAAGCAATTTCAAAAGCAATGAGATAAAGTCGTGTTTCAAACATTTACTCCTAAAAATAATTAACTAATTGAAAAGATTACTAGAATCGTTTACACTTTTACATTTTACCCACGAAGTATTTGAACAAAATGTGGATGAATAATACTGCCGATTGTGTGTATGGGGGGGGGGGGTCATGACCCCCATGACCTTCCCCTTGTATCGGCCAGGGAACCCTATCACCTCCGGACTGTCAATGTCTAACAGGTCAATAATGGTACCGTTCGATACAGGACATTCAGAGGAAGCCATTTCGCCCTGTCTCATACCCTTCTAAATCTTAAGGAAATTGATAAAAGTACCATTAAAATCATCAATCATTAATTATGTTCTTAAGCTACGGACGGGGGTTGGCGAGCGAACGAGCAGGGGGCGAAGTTCCCTAGTTGTTCTTTCAAGCAGGGGTTTCCAAATTTTTCCGATTCGCGACACCTATTGAAGAATTAGAATTTCCTCACGGTACCTTACTCTTTCTCTCTGTTTATATAAGCATATATTATTACCATGGGCATCACACGGCACCCCTCGTAGAGCCCCCCTTGAGAACCCCTGATAAAAGTATAAAGTATGACAAACTTACAATGCCTAATGAAAAACAGATGATGAGGATCAAATTAGAAAAACAGACATTTACGTTTGTTAAATATTGCTGTCCGATATTTTTTACGTTGTAAAAAAGTTGTTAAAATAAAACGAAAAAAATCAACTTCGTAAAAAAGCATAAGGTATATGCTGTTTTTTTTCGAAACAAAACATTAGCTATACGCCGTATACCGTCGATTGTATAGTACTTTCAGTACAGCACTGTGAAACGCTCTGCAGTTTCAACTCGAAAATGGAAAAAGAACTTAATCATGAGTGAAATTTGCATTAACAGGTGTCTAAACACTTCGCCATGTCAGAAATTCTTAAATAAAATGAATTATTCGTTCAATTTATTTATTGAATCATCTCTTATGTAATTTCTGCTTTCTAAAGATATTTTCTCTTTGTTTCCTAGTTTTATAACGATTAAGATTCAAAATAGAGTAACGTATAGATCGTTTCTGTTTTCTTTCTTTTCTCTTTTTCTTCGCAGTATGTGCTTCATGTTTTTTAAAATATTTTATTTTAATTCTGAGTAATTTTAAAAATGAAATTTTACATTTTTGCGAAACTTCCTCTTAAAAATCTCAAAAAGCTTCAAATTTTAAGGAAAAGCAGAAAAAAAAAAGATAAAGAGAAAAAGAATGAGAAATAACAGAAAGAAAGCGAACGCCTGAAATTCGCTAAAATCTATGAAGGTTACGGACCATTCATTAATTACGTAAGGGTCTCGAGGGGAAGGGGGGAGGTGTTGAAAAATCTTTACATACCCTTACTTTGGGGGGGGGGGGGGTCAAACCCATTCTTACGTAATATCTCCAAGTTGGTATTTTATATTAGAAATCGCACGATCAATTGGTTTGACAGTGATCATATTTCATTTGCGTCTGGAAGGTAAAAAACGTATTAGGAATAGGATGAACTGTTTTTTTTTTTTTTTTTTTTTTTTTTTTTTTTTTAAATTTGTCTCAGAAAGAATGAATTGTGTAAAATATAATGACAGAATCGTACTATGTATGGCATGTTTTATTTCAATTAGTGTCGCATCATATACAAAAAAATATCGAAAAATCATTAAGTCTAGATTCAACTTCTTAGTAAATATTTCTTTACCCAAAAAGGTTTAATTTAATGATAGTGAATTTCATAACGATTCCAGTGTGATGTAGGATTCATGATTTTATCATTTTAAAAAATGAAATGGAATATTACGTAAGAATAGGGGGAAGGGGTATAAAAAATTTTACGCACCCTTACATGGGGGGAGGGGGAGGGTCAAAAACTGCCAAAATCATCCTTACGTAGTCAGGGGCGGATCCAGAAATTTTTGCAAGGGGAGTCAAGTTCCAATGAACAGACCTCCATCGTAAAAACGTATCAGTTAAGTAGATGTGCCCATCCCTCCAAGGGTTTTGGAGCACCCCTCATATGCTACGGAGCACCCCCCACTTCAAATGAGACAAAAAACATTTCAAATTGCTATCCCTCTCCCTCCTCCTAAAACATTCAATGCCTCAACTGGCACCACGGATCATATTCCCTCAAATTTTCATAAAAAGTCACATTCCTTTAGGCAGACAGGTTGGTCACGTTGGAAAAAGCACGCGCACATACACACATGTGGAAGATGGAAGAGTGCTCTGAAAAAACGTTTTACTTATTAGAAATGATTATTCTTTTGAAAATGAACAAAAAACTGAAAATAGCACTAGCCCAGTAAACGAACCCAGTCAATGATTCGCTGAGAAGAAATACTTTGCAGAACCAAATAAAAAAAATAAAGGTTAACATTGATTACATGTACTATTTTTTCGAATCTAAAAAATTAAATATTAAAAATGACCAGGATAACATTATTGTCACAGGGGGGGGGGGGTCAGTTGACCCTTTGACAATCCCCTGAATCCGCCCCTGTACGTAGTTAATGAATGGCCCCTTACTCTTATTTCTAGAACAAAAAAAAGTAAGAAAAACTATTGAGTCAATGCGCAATCGCAAACTGATACTATTGTTCGAACATCCCCATCCCAGTTTTTTTTTCTTTTCATTTAAAATCCCATGGTACTCAATTATGCTCCGAATTTATGAATTGTTTTAAAGTAATTTCCTCGCACGCTGTGTTGCGACGGTCGTATAAATATATATGTTCTGTCAGAAGAGGAAAAACAGAATGAATCGGGAACAAAATCACCTCCCCCAATCTTTAAGAAAGGAATATTAATTTAGATGTAGGTGACATCAAAAGTGCAGCGCGCTTTATTCAATTTTTACCGCGTATTGACTCCTGCGCTCCCTTTTTCTGAATGCCGTTTCTTGCGTACGTTTAATTTTCTGCGATTCCGTAGGAGCAAAAAGGTAGTAGTACAACTTTTTTTTTTGTTATTTTTATTTTTTACACGTTTGGCAGCGCGCCAAACGATGAGAGGGGGAAATATTTATCTTTTCTTCGTTTTCGATGTGATCTACAATTTTTATTACGGAATCTTGGAAAGCTTTAACATTTTTGGGTACAAATCTAACTTGTGCAAAGATCGAAAACGCAGTTTTTGCATCAGATTATTCTTGCACTTACGAAAACTTAGCGCAGTATCGAATAACTGTTTCGAATAACTGCTTTTAATTGTTAGGAAAGGACATAGAATACTTTTTTGAGAATAATGTTGACGCTTGCGCGGGAACCAAATGTTGGAAAATGACGTTTAATCGCAAACTGGCCCTCAATTTTGCGGACCTTTAATTTGCGAGCAGCTTGGGTGTCCAAAAATGCCTTCTTCTTCTTCTCCTTCTTTATTTTTATTTATTTATTTATTTTAAGGCAGTGCTATTCGATTTAATGAACTCGAGATTTTATGAACGCTTTTCGTGGTCTCAAAAAGTTCGTAAAATCGTGCGTCTTCTGTAATTAAACAGCTTATACCTGTTTCGGGGCTATAAAGAACTATTTTTGCAGTGCTTAAAAAGTTTTGCTTAGTAATTTGCTTAGCTCATAAGATACGTTACTGAGCAGAAAAAATATTCAAACTTTGTTTTTGCATCTTTTTGCTTTCGGTTTTCGTTTTGATTAAATGTACAACACCTGCACAGAGCGTACAACAAAATGTAGTACCAATTTAATAAACAATATGGCGTACTTTGGAGCGTCAGCCCGACATCACTGCAGCTGAACTATACATGATAAAGCATTTGCGAGAAACGGTACTACTTTGTAATTTTGTTAAAAAAACATTTTTTTTACTGTTATAAAAGATACTTCTGCTCGTTTAAGAATGGGTTTTGCCTATTACCCGGATTATCCAGCTTTCCGTTTATCCGGATTGCTTTTGGTCCCAGTTAGGCCGAATCATCGATGGTCCGGATAAACGAGGTTGTACTGTACGTGAACCTACACTTGCTCATATATTACAGCAATAAAGTTTACAAGGGTCTTCAGATCAATTGCATCTATTTTTTAATAAAAAGCTATGACCAAAATCGTGATTAAGTTGCAGTCGTTAAAACAGTCGTTTGCAAATTTTGTACATTCAAAGAAACAGAAAAGGAAAAAGGATTGAAAGAAATTGTTAAAGAAATAATGACAATCATTTTTGTTTACTATAAATGTACTTACCTAGTTTTAGAACTATTTTGGATTTTTTGTCCTGCTGTCCATTTACTAATTTGTTTTTGATATATATATATATAAATAGAACCCTGAAGTTTTTTCAAAATATTGACGGATCTTCTTTTTGAAATGGGTCAAAAAACAAAGAGACAAGATAAATAATACACCACAAAAGTCATCGTACACTCAAATATTTTCGAATAAATTCATGATTAAAATTATCATATGTCGTTTTTTTATTATTTTTGCATTGTGTTGACACTTTAAGTCATTTGGCTTTAATTTTTTGTTTTTTTATTCCTTAATATTGTACTTATTACTTTAAAATGGCTTGTATTCGTAAAAAACCACAAACACCATTCGAAATTTGAATTTTTTTTCTCGCAAAAGCGGTAAATTGGTTTGAAATGTCTCTAAATTAGTTAATTTTTTCCATTCTATAGTAAAGTATGATAAAATGTTTTAAAGAAAAGAATAGGGCCGAAAACAAGGTAAGAAAAGGTCAACCGGCAAAGTTGACAAAGCGTGATCAGAGATTTACAGTTAAAAATTTTATGAAAAATACACATTTGAGTGCAGTAAGAGTTTTTGCAGAGTTAAATGAAAATTTTTGCATTTAATATTCACCTAAAATTGTTCGCCAAGTTCTCTGATTAGCTGGATTAACGGGACTTCTTCCCGCAGGAATTTTCTTGGCCATGAGAAAAACAGAAAGCTTACGCTTTTCGTCGCAAAATCAATGATAAATAAGCTCAAAACGTTTTGGAATTACGTCTTACAGATAAAAATGAATTCAACGTTTTTGGTTAAATTGTTGTGTAATTCTAAGTAGAAAAATACGTTAGGAACTTAATCTTAAGAACTTAGTTGGACCAGTTAATCCCGACGGTGAAGATGTTCTTGTGTGAGGGTGCATATCAGCATCAGGAGTTGGTAGTTTTGAATTTTTTAGTGAAATAATAAATCATGCTGTTCATTTAAATATTTTAAAAATCAATTTTAAAACTCTTAGCCAAAAATTTGGTTATCGGAAACAACTTTGTTTTTTATCAAGATAACGATAAGAAGCACACAGCTTTCAACGTTTGCGTCTAGTGCCTCAAAAATTGTCCTAAAGTTTAGAAAATACCCCTTCAATCTCCAGATTTTAACTTAATGTAACATATTGAGAGATATCTGTTGACTGGATTACGAAAATGCATCTTTGAAATGAAAATAGAGCTAGAAACAGTATGACTCTGGAAGTGTGGTTGAACACTTACTCAGAAATAACGCAAAAAAAAAAAAAAAAAAAAAAAAAAGAAAAAGAAAAGAAAAAAGAATGAAATCTATTTCCAGACGCTTAAAAGGTGTTGTTGATATTGATATTGCATGATATTCTACTAAATAATAACTTAATAAAAAGTTTGATTATTCAATAACTAGCTTTTACCCGCGGCTTCACTCTCGTTGATGTAGTATAAGTTCCCACTTAAATTAGGACAATAGTACAAAAAACTTCTCATTTCGCAAAGAGAAAAATTTCAAAAAGTCTCTATTGGTCTCTGTCAGTGTTTTCAAATAACATTTCCCTTTGATGATCTCAGTCATGATTATTTCAAAAAATATTCATCAGTACAGGTCCGATAGGATAAAAAATAAAAATAAATAAATAAATAAAAATAAAAAAAACAAAATAAAAGAAAAAAAAAGAAAGAAAGAAAGAACAATTTTCTCCATTGCCGCCATTAAAATAGGGGCATTAATTCCACAAAATCCTAATTAGCATCATTAACCCTTAAACATACACACACACAAAAAAAGAAGAAAATGAAAAGTTTTATAAAAATTTTAAATAATTCGCCAATTCACTAACGTAGTCGCCTGGTAAAACTGGAGATAAAAAAAGAATTTGGTGGATTAATTTACATTTTAATAGTAGTTTTAATGTTATTTAAGGGTGTTGTTTCACTAATTTGGCGGATTAATTTTAACTTCAATACCTCATAGTACTTAATGATCTTTTTACCGAAATTAATTTGGCGGAGTTTTTACATTTTAATGCAACTTTTGCAATGGCTCTAGCGCCAAAAATTTTGAACACTCGTCCCGAACGCGTTATCATAACTCTTCCTATCAGAAAAGTTTTGGGGGACGAACTCTATTTCATAACTTTATTTAGTTACCAGATAATTGTACGTAGCAAAAATGCCCGGCGTTGCCTGGATCTGTAATAATTATGAAAAACAATCACTATTTTTATCCGTTTTCTGCTGTAACTGAAACAACTCATAACACACCGCTTTGACATGATTAAAAATAGAGCTTCTTCCTAACCCATAAAAGTAAAATTGCAATAAGTATGAAGAACAAAATAGTACTCTTTTAGAAACGAAAAAACGATATTTAAGCATATACAAATTTGAGAAATTTCCAAATTATGAAATTAAATTTCACTTGTTTAAAAAGATTTATCTTTTTTTTCCGACTCCTCAGCCCTGAAATATATGCACTTAAGTTATGTTACTGTGATACAGTTTACACATTTTTTGCTCCAATACTAGTTATGTTTTTCTGTTTTCCCTTTCATGATTTTTTTTTGCTGCTGTTGTATATTTTTGCATTGCATACCATTATTAAGATTAATTTTGTTCTCTCTTTATTCCAGGTGAGTTGTAACATTTTGGATTTATTTTATAGTGAAGTCTTATGTGGTAAGAGATGAACTCAAAATGCATTTATTTATTTATTATTATTATTATTATTATTATTATTATTATTACTATGTGATATTTTACGGCCATTTCAGAAAAGCTGCAGTTGTGTCCTGCACGTGACAGTTAATATTTTTAATTAAAAAATAATAATTGTTAAAGGGTATTGAGCAAAATCGTTAGTTAAATTCGCAAATACAGTTGTGATTTCTCAAGCTATGAAATTTTGTTTAAATGTCCTTTTAAAATTAGCACTAGGGGGCTCAGTTCCTTGCCCGCTCCGCTCACCAACCCCCGTTCGCCACCTGCTGGTCTAGATGTCCTCAGGACATCCAGCCCCCCAGACTGTATTATTATTATTATTTGCCAGAATTTAGATCAACATGTTCCTAGATCTTCCCACATTTACAAAATAAAGTTACTTATAATTCTGACGCATAATTTTCGCGGGCCCATCGAGCTAGGGGATCCCTTATGGGCTCAATAATGAATCAGGCCGTGACCACTGAAAAATCGCATTAGTGCCTCTTTACTTTTTTTCCCTTACAGGGATCTTTAATTTATATATCTGGTCTCTTTCCCCTTAAAAATCCACTTTTTAGTTTCAAATCCTTAAAATTGCGGATTTTTTTTTTTTTCAAAATGTTTAATTCTTTTTTGCCTTTTTCCCGTTAAAATTCATTTTGAACTTATCATGCAACCTCTTTTGTCCATTTGTATTTTTTCCAAAAAATATGAATGTGTTGTTCACATCACTTACATTGAAATTTTTTAAAATTATGCCTCAGACAGGGCCATGACAGCTGGATCTTGAAGCCATTAGTAGGTACAGTGAAACCTGTGTAAGTTGAACACTCGCGGTGCAGTACTTTGATGGTCAACTTAGACAGGTGGTCAACTTATAAAGGGCGGTAATGATTTTTTTTTTATTTTAATTTTTTGTCATTTCTTGCACCATGTATTCATTTTTTGAGTTATTCACCCTTATTCTTTCTGTTCAATTCACTTTCATTGTTCAACATTATTGAAAGTGAAACAATAATTAAAAATACTATTCAAATAATTTTGTTATTTTTTCCTTGTTTTTAACTATATTAGACTGTAGTTTTAGAAATTCCATATGTACCGGCTAATTTTCTCTGGCTTTCTCCATTTTCAATTAATTTTAACATAATATTTCATACTTTTTATTAATCTCAAGTTCAACTAACTTTCTTTTTCAAGCCTTTTTTGTACAACTTATAGTACAAAGAGCAATAAGCGCGACTCTCCCAGTTCATAAAGGCAAAATTAAATTGTTTTATCTCTTAATCCCTTGCGCCAGAAACATGTAACTTTACCCATTAGCAGGCCCAGATCTGCGTACCCGCGGTGCGAGGGGCCCGCGTCCTTAAAGGGGCTAACGGCCCTAGAAATTGAAGAAGAAATCGAAAAAAACTACCACTAAGACTTATTCACTTTACAAATAGACACAGCTGGCCACTAGGGAGGGGCCCTACACATTTTACTGCAGGGGGGCCCAAAACGTATAGATCTGGGCCTGCTTTTTTTAGCACAATTCATGTGTTGCCACAACATATTGCAACTGAAAGAAAAGACTTTGAACTTTTCTACTGACACCTATTTTCATTGAACAGAGTACAAAAAGCTATCTTATTTAGAACAACAAATGAAAAACAAGTTGAGAATAAAGAGCAGCATAAGCTTTATGCTGCTGTTTAGTTAGTATAATGCTAGTCTGTCATCAAAGCATTAAAAACATTTTTGGAAAGTTATATAAATAATAATAATAATAATAATAATAAATGAATAAATAATAAATAATAAAATAAAATAATTTGCTGAAGAATGTTTAATAAAATAAACCAAGTGGTCAACTTACAAAGGGTTTTTACAATACTCCAAACCAAATTTGGCGTACATTAGTGGTCAAGATAGACAGGTGGTCAAGATAGAGAGGTGGTCAAGTTACGGAGGTTTTCCTTCACTATATGAGATAGGACTAATTCCGTTCCTGACAAAAGCGGTCAACATAGACAAGTGGTCAACTTACAAGGGTGGTCAACTTTACAGGTTTTACTGTATCAGAAATTCGTTCAGCACAATTTCTTGTTCTAGGCAAAAGTAATTTTAATTAAAAATATTTTTTTCTGCCGATTATTCGGTAAAATTGGTCGATTATGAATAATCGGCGAAGTGCCCGATTACCGGTTACTGCTAATTAATGAAGTAATCTAAATTTCACTTTAAAAGGGTAAAGGGATAAAGGTTCCTTTTAGGTTTCTTTTCTAGAATTTAGATCTTACTTCGGTCTCAACTTTGGGAATTTAGGTCCCTTTTCTCCTTGGCAAGCAAAGAATCTATTGCTCTGCCCTTCTCTTACTTTTGTACCCGTGGGAAGAAAAACAAGACAATTAAATTTTATTTAAATTTTTATTCTTATTTTTTCACTTTAATGATGTTTAACCTATAGAGAGAGAGGGAGTTGCGGCCTTCATTGGTGGGTCAAAGCGGATTTTCGTCTTTCGTTCTGCCCACTCTGTGTTGGGCTCCAAATGATGGGCTTTTGTGTTTTGAAACTCGACCAAATAACCGGTTTTGCTCAATTTTCAGATTCCATTCTTGCCGAATTCGCGGTAACGCTGCTACTGTTATTGATCATGAATTATTTTCTCCTGCATTCCTCATCTGGAGCGGAATTTCTCGCATAAACAAGGGGTTGAATTTGCTGCACATTAAGGGGTCGTGTAAATATTTCTGAATTTGGCAAAGTGTTTCTTATTACGGACCCAAGTAACGAATTCCCTATGTTGGGACGACTTCGGCAAAACATCGATTGGTTTTTGCGATATCGCCCGGATGTTCTGTAAATGCCGCTTCATTTTTCAATGGTGTAGGGGGGGGGAGGACAAAGTGGTATTTACAAATTAGGCAACACCTAGGCCAGGTCTAGGAATATGTAATTGAGTTATTTAATGATCAATGTGAACTAATTAGAAAAATTGATAATACTTTTCAAACTAGATATCACGAAAAAAAAAAAAAAAGAACAAATAGGTGTTCTAGTAGAGTGCTTTCCAGCAGATTTACAAGTTTATCATAACGCTTATATTGATAAACACCCCTTTACGATTTTTTGATTCAATTATGAAACATGATTAATGCGAACTAATTAGAAAAATTGATAATACTTTTCAAACTAGATACAATCACGAAAAAAAAAGAACAAATAGGTGTTCTCTAGTAGAGTTATTTTCCAGCTGAATTCAAATTTATCATAACGCTTATATTAATAAACACCCCCTTATGATTTTTTGATTCAATTATGAAATATCGGTATCGAAAAAACATCGATGGAAGAAAAATATCGACCCAATACTTCGATGGTGTAAAAATATCGATAATTTAACCGAGACATCGGTATCAGTGTCGCACTCCTAGTTTTTCTTTGATATTGCGAACTGCGGAATGTCAAAACTTTCACTGATAAATACTTATTACTAGTTTATTAAATAAATATCTGAAGGGCACCGAAGAAATACATCAACGCTTTTGAAAACTGTTTATCTTAAAGTGTTGATAAATATCTAAAGTTCAAGTTTCGTTTTTTAAATCCTTGATGAATGGTGGATATAAATAAATCGTTTTGACAAACTGCTGATATCAAATGAAAAAGCCTCTTAAGTTTAGTTTTGACAGGTCATATTATGACTTTCTTTTCAAAGCGCTTGACAAATTTAATAAACGTTTTAAATTATGGCTCAACGATCAGGAAATAGAAAAGCAACCGTAAATGCGATGCTTATAAGCTTGCACGTTTATTTAGGATTTTCATTTTCGCACATAGTTCTCTCTCCCTCTCTTTTTAATGCCTGTTACTAAATAAATACTGCCTTCGTGGCGGTGTAGAACGTATCTCCATCTCTACTTTTCGATTATTTATTTATTTATTTATTTTGCATGGGATTACGATCTTTATGATAGGGAATGTTTTAGCAGTTAATCTTTTTTTTTTTTTAATTGCGTCCTCAGGGCTCCCAACTGGTCCTTCTTCCTCCTAAAAGTCCCTTCTAGTTTCAAGTCCCCAAAAGTCCGTTTTTTCAAAATCTGGTCCCTTCCTTTTTTTTGCTTTTATCAGTTTATTCCGAAAATTTCTCTTTAACCTTTTATCCATTTGCATTTTTTTTTCTAAAAAGAGAATCACAAATATGAATGTGTTACTCAGGGACGGATACAAGGACAGGGTCATGGGGGTCATGACCCCCGCTCCCCTAAACTATCGACAATTTAGTATCAGTCCACATTGTGTTCTAACCCTTAACGATTAAAATATAAACGATTTCAGTAGCATTTTCAATTCATTAATTATTTTTGAAAGTAAATATTTGAAATGCTGCTTCTTTTCATTGCTTATGAAACTAGTGATTTGTAACGTTAATGCCCTTTTTAGTGCCTTATTACAGGCTGATTTGGTGCTTTTTATTGACACCCAAACACTTCCAGAAATTTTTCGTATCTAAAATGTAGGTTCGTTTGTAGGGGAAGAGGGGGGGATTCCTCGGCATGACCCCTTTAAGTGGTAGTCTGTATCCGCCCTTAATCTATGTTAATATAAGATTTTTTTAAGGCTGCAAATTTGATTCGGATAAACGAGGTTATACTGTATTTACATTTCATTTATTGAGACATTATCGCTAATCTCTTTATAGTAAATAAAAGTAAGGTTTCAAAGAAATTCTGGAAGGAAGTCTGTGGCGGCCCTGCTTCCAGGAGACCCCATAGCACTTACAGCCTTGAAATTTTGTACAAAATTACTTCGAGCCCCGGGGGCGGGGGCATCCTGGGGTTTTATTTTTTAAAATTCGAATTAGTTTTTTTGTAATTAATTTTTTAAGCTCAAATTTCGCCTAAATTGCCTATTATTGCCTATTAAAGGGGTGAAAAATTACTGGAACATATTAATATTATATATCGTTAGAAAGGGTAGAATTTTCTGCGTTCTACTTATTTTTTTTCAATGCTCTAATTTAAATACGGCGGGAGTTATTTGCGTTTTTAGCTCGAACTTTTTTAGGCTTAGCTAAAATTTAGGCACTACTTTCTTCATTAAATCTATCAGTAAAAAGCGAAGGAATTGTCCCGCAATTTTCTTTTTGACACCACTAGAAAGAGCGGCTTTTTTTACTCCAGATTTAACTCGACCTATGCTCGAAAAACTAAGCTTCTATCTCCAAAGGAAAAAAAGTTACTAGCCGTTAATAATCAAGTTCGAATGATCTCATCTACATTAAAATTATTGATGTTTTATTTGGCGTTGCCATCGTTACACCTTTTCGATTCGCATGTTTCTTCTTTCTTATTCACAAACTTTAAGGGTTTTCTATTTTAACGGAAAATCTTAGGCTCAACTCAATTCAAGCTCCGAGCTAAAGAGCAAAATATATTACTAGAGACCACGAATACGAAAGCGACTTTTCAAACGTACAAAACTGCAGTTTTGCAATGCTCATGAGCCCCTAAGCCCTTACGGCTCTGCAAGTTGGTACAATTTATTTGGAAGCCCGGGGATGGGGTGTTTTTTGATCCAAAGGGAGCTCATAATGCGTTTTCAATCTGTTTCTTTCTAATTGACGATTTAAATCTTTGGGAATCAAATAAGATTGCGAAGCAATCTTCGTAGGTTGGGGGCAGAGCTCCCTAGTTATTCAAAACAGCAACTACCCAACAATCCTTTCAAACGAAGCTTTATTTTAAAAGCTAGCTCGTTTTACTAGAAGAAACAGAGAAAAGCAGTTTATTTACCTTTTTATGTTAAAAAGCATTATTAAATGGATCTAGAAAGGCTAAAACATTTCAATAATAACGATATCAACTTGAATAGCTCACGTCAATTGTGCAATTATTATTGTGTTATCGATATTTGACCAGCAGACCAGTGCCCGAACTTTTACATTCATATGGTTACTGGAATAAACATTTGCTTTTTCAATCTTGATTCTAATGCAGACGATTTTTCTTCTAACTATTATTCTGGTATTAAGATCATAATTCTGTTCCTCAGAGCCAGAAGGACGTAAGTCACATTATGTTAATTTTACGGGAGAGAGGAAAAACTTTTTTCTGGCGTATGTAAAGATGGGACGCGCGCTCTTTTAATTCTGGTAAAAAATTTAAAAGGATTTTTTTTTTTTTGAGAATGGGGTCGTTTTTAAAATTTTAAAAGTATTTTTTTTCTGAAAGAGCATGCTTAAAACATAGGATTTGACCATTTTTTAAATAATTTATTTAAGTTTAATATTTTTAAAAAATTACTTAAATCAGTGAGCTTTCATTGTTTACACTTCTGTCGTGTGACGTCACAAATAATGAAATGCCATTCAATGTTGCCATTCACAGAACAAAATATTTAATCCGCATCTTTACTCACGTGCATTGGCAACAATATGGTTGATAGCAAGCGTAGAGGCAATTTTAATTCGCTGCTTAATTATCATAACGTGGAAATACGGTAGATGCGCCATAGTGCGTCATTTGTGACGTCATAAAGACCACGCCTTGTTTGAAGACTTGGACATTTAAAAAAATTAATTAAAACATATCTGTTGGGAAAATGAAAGTATTCTCCGAGTCCATGTTATTTTTTTTGCTTATTCTATCCATTTCAATGACTAAAAGTAGTACTTTTGACTGAAGGAAACCACCCCATTACGTTCACATGGCTTGATGCAGGGCGGTCATTCCAAGCTCGTCAGCTTGCGAGATCGAAATTCTAGCTCACGTGATCGGTTGTGACGTAGAAGTGTCGCAAAGTAGTACTTAATGTACTCGAACCTAGCCGCAAGCGAAGTTCGAGTAGATTAGAATACTACTTTGCGACATTTCTACGTCACAACCAAGCATGTGAGCGAGAATCTCGATCTCGCAAGCTGACGAGCTTGGAATGACCGCCCAGAATCGGCTTCCACACATGCAATGCAGTAATAAACGAGAAAACGCAATTTTCGGAATTACGTCAGTCTGGCTCTGAGGTACAGAATTGAGGAAGTTGTTGAGTTATTCCCATACGAGGTTTATTTCTCCAGAAATATAGAAAACATATGTTTCTTGTAAGTTTTGTAACTATGCAAGCTTTATGTTGAAGTATTAAAAATGAATAAATTAAAAACACAAATTTATGCAAACTTCTGATGCTCGCCGCACACTCCAGGACTGCGGAGTCGAAGGGAAAATGACCGACTCCGACTCTGGGAACTCTAAAGCCGTCGACTACGACTGCTTTAGCCAACCTACGTCCTTCTCCGACTCCACAAGCACTAATAGGGCACCAGCCCTTGTGACCGACTCCGACTTTTGCAGTTTTAAATCGACTCTTGATTCCGACTCCGTTTTCCCAAAATCAGTCTGACTCAACGACTCCGACTCCGCAGCCCTGCCACACACACATTTTCTCTCTTTGCTGTGTTTTGCTTGTTAGGTTTTAAAAATCAATTCTGCTGTTCAATTAATTTCAAATTTCCTAAATTTACTGTATGAATTGGAAGAATTATTGTAGCCGAAAGTATAGGTTCTTTAATGATGTGTGGTGCTGCCAGGGGCGTGAACGGGGGAGGGGATAGAAGAGACACCTGTTGGCCCAGGCCCGAGACTGAAGGGGGCCCAAGATTTCTAAAAAGAGGGGTGGAATATATGTACTGATACGTAGGGGTAAACAAGATATGCAGATTGAAGAGAGCCGTAAGAGTCATTTGTGACGGCCCTCAAAATTTCTGTGCCCGCCCCTTGGTACTGCTGTTGTTATTCTAGCTCTCTCAGATTTTGCAGTGAAACCTCAATTTTACGTTTCTCAAGGAACTGGATTGAAATAACGTAAAATAGGGGAAATACGAAGCATAAATCAAATACAAAAAACAAAAGGTAGTTAAGATGACTCTTCTAAAAGGTATAATATCTATATTTAAGGGGGAAAAACATTATTACACAATCCATTTGAGATCATTTTAATACATTTAGTTGCGAATCCGGGCGTTTAGGGTGAAAATAGTCCGTAATGTAACCGAATGGAGCAGCAGCATTTCTGTTTTCATAGAGATACTTTCAACAGCACGGATTAGCTTTAAAAAAGCACAAAAGGAAATATATTGTTTTTTTAAGAACATTTTTTTCTTATTTTCCAGGGAAAATATAAAATGCGGGAAATTCATAACTAACAAACCTTCCATCCGGCTTAAATTAATGTTATTAGTACAGTGGACGCCGCTTAATCGAATCAGTGGTTAATTGAATCAGCCGCTTTAATGAATATAATTGTCAGAAACAGAATAAAATCCAGCGTTATTGAATTATCCGCTTTATTGAATCAGCCGCTTTGTAGAGTCAAACCTATTTAGAACAAGCGTGATTCATATAAGCGGCGGCCACTGTGTACGAAAAAACTGGAATCTGATGAAAAAAACGTGAAATGCGGGGAAAGCGTAAATTAATAAAGAAACATATTAGTGTCACATAAAAGTTAAAACAGAATTCTGCCATTATTTATCATGTTACTCATTTCCTGTTTCTATGAAGTAGCCCTTCTGAATTCGCCTGTCTATTTTATCTAAAAAATTTGATTTTGAAAAAGTGATTTGTTTTCTATTTGAATCTTGGAAATGTTTACGGTCTGTTTGTTTGAATATGTAAACGAATACGAGATAATAATCTATTTATACACTTACGATAAGCAACGAGTGTTTTGGTTTTATTTTGTGTCAGTATTTCTATTGAAATTGCTTCTTTTCATTACCATGTCATACATAAGTCATTTTTAAGTCGCTAGAAAACTTTTTATCTAAAAATTCGAATCGTGCCAAAATATTTATCGAAAACTCTCAATACCACGCATACCTATGTATTTGGGGAATTTTTTTTTTTTTGTAAAATTCTTTCAGCAGGAATTGCTTTTCAAAAGATGTTTTCCTTTTAAAATTTCCAGCAACTATTTTCATAAAACCCACAGAAACAATGTTCAGTGAATCCTTTGTTTTATGAGCTGTTCACAAATCACTTTTTTTTTCAACAAAATTGATCTCTTCTCCCCTGTGTCATAAAGTGTCACATTTCACCTACCTCCCTTGTTACATGTCAAACTGTTTTCATAAGCATATTATTATAAAAAGAGCGTAATGTCACACTTGTTGTTCAACCTTCCTCCCATGGGCGTAGCCAGAGGGGGGCAGGGAGGGGAACTGCCCCTCCCTAGAAGAGAATCTCTGACTCCGACGCTCTTTCCAAATGTCACCAAAGACAATTTACAATTGCAATCTTTTAGGCTTCAATTTCGCAAAATTTCCGGGGAGAGCCTCATAATCGCTTTTTCAGCAGCCCTCATCTGACAAAAATTAGCATAAATGTGCTTTTTTAGGGGGGAGAGGATAACTATAATTTCAAGCAATTTCGTATTGGGGGAGGGGGGGGGGGAGTAACTGAAAACCACTATCTTTTTGCGCCTATGCTCGCCCCTCCCTAACAGGAATCCTGGCTACATCCATGCTCCCTCCCCTTTGTCACAAACTCTTGATTTCATGAACCTCTCTCTTCCTCAAGGTATGACATTTAGACGGTCCCTAATACCTATTTTGTTTCGAATTAGGTTCATATTAGCCTTAATTCGAATTGGACGATTATGATTTACACGTTTTACAGTCGTAAAAGCTTTAAAAATCTGTAATATTTTGCGAGGCTTTAGCTACTTAAAATGTATATCAAAGCAACTCCCTCTTTATTCTTTGAAAATGAATTTTTATAATGATGTAGGGGTGGATGGGGCGACGGTGGCGATCGCCCCTCCCTTGAGGGGCTCTACAGGCAATTTTTTGACACTGAAGTTCCAAAAATGCAGTTTTTGAGGCTCTTCGATGAATTTAGGGTGCGCTCAACCGGAAATGTTTTCGAACGGAAGACCTGAAAACTTAATGACATAGGTTATATTTGATGCTGCAAAGAGAAGGGATGGGGTTCAGAACTCTCCGCAAAAGTTTTAAATTGAAGTTTTGAAAACGGAATTTTATTTTTAGTGCTGTTTAGGGGGAGGAGAAATTCGCTCGCTTGCCGCCGGATATTTTTCAAAATTTTAGTCTTAAAAACGCAATTATAATAAACACTTTTCAGTAACGTTAGAGGAAGGAATGAGATTCAGGCACTTTCTTTTGTAACAAGTCTTTTTCAAGTAATGTTTCGAAACTGAAATTTCAGAAACACAATGATAAACTATACCTTCGATGATTTTAGAAGATTCGGCAACTCTTCTCGGGAACTTTTCCGAAATTAAAGTTTTAAAAACTCAATTTCGCCCCTCACTTGATGAATTTCTGGATCCGTGCTTGCTTATCTGTAAAATATTATTCTCTCAAAAATTGGCCGCCTTATACACGGGAACATTTTAAGTTCTACCGGACTTAAATTGCATGCTACCGAATGTATTTACTGAGTAAAATCTAATGTGCAGTTCTCTGATTCTGTATATAACAAAGACTTCTCTCTTAAGAAACAGAATAAAATATTAGTTTTTTTTTTAATTACTCAAAGAACAAAACATGAAAGGAGTATTTTTAAAAAGCAAAATGAAGAAAGTTAAATACCTTCAACATATTAGACGATGCGAAAGCTTACGATAGCAAAGAGGGAAATAGTTTTTAAGATGTTTTTGTCGTTTTTTGAAGCAAGCCATTACTCAAATTTACCCCATGGGTCATTCCATACGAAATGAGCAAAATTCCTAAAAAAATTGGTGGCCGTATGGTAACAGATTTTTTTGAAATTTGGTATACAGGTTCCTTTAATGCCTAAAAAATACCTAAAATATTTTGGCTTAACATTTTTTTATTTTAATAATTACATGCGATTGAAAATTGGTCAAATTGAACAGCATTCTCATAATTGCTAAATGTTGCAATTTTGAAAGCTTGTATTTTATTAACTATTTAATCAAAACATAAAAGTTATATATAGTTGTAATCTGGAGTAAGGCAATTCATCTGCTATGAGTAAAATTTTCAAGATTGTCATAGTTAACTTTAACCGTGTTTTAAAAACTGAAAATATTTCAGTTTTCTCATAATTAAGCATTATATTTTTTAATCTCAAGCTTTAAGGAATGTATTAGCTTTGCTGAAACTGAGACCCAATAACATGCTATGTGTCATAAAAGAAATAAATTACATTTGAGGTTGTATTTTAAATCCTTTCGTCTTCAAAATTAGTTGTGAACTTAGTGACATTTTGTAAAATGGCAATTTTCCCCTTCACATAGGCCCAAAAATTTAAATGAGCGAAACTACGTAGCACCAAAATTGGCGAGATACAATTTTTTTTGTTCTGCAAAGCACGAAAATACTCGAAAATTTTGCTCGTGATCAAGTCAACGAAAAAAGGCATGAAAATCCTTAAAACTTCTAGGAAATCTGGAGGAATTGGCAGGCATGATCCACTCATTAAGCACAAAGAATTATGAATGAATATGTATTTTTAAGTCGTTATTTCAATTAGTTCTTAATTAAGTCCGGTTCTTCGATATATCAGACAGATTGAAATCTGAATATCGTTACCCCTGTAATAAATATATATAGATATATTACGCCCAACCCTAACTGTACATTAGAACCTCTCTAATCTAGCACCGTTTTATCTAAATCTCCGGTTTATTCGGATCAAATCGATAGAGTAAAGAATATAAGGACGTTCGGAAAGTAAGTTCTGTTCTTAAATAAAAAATAAAAAGGAACAAATACAGGTACTGCAATGAAATTTATTGCACAAAAATCTACTCACAGATTTTTCGACACAGCTCCCGTGATTTTCCAGGTATTATCCATAGCGTAGTACAAGCTTATGTGAACCCTCTTTGCCGAATGTTGCCGCCTGTGTAGTCAACTATGGGGCAAGGGCGGATAACATGTTTTTAGTACTTTCTTCAAGAGCTTTTGTACCGCCGACCGGCAAGGAAAGACTATAGGGGCCGAAACAAATGAAAGTTGCTGGGAGCGGTGTCTGGGCTGTGCGGAAGATGGCCAATAACGTCCCAGCCAAAGCCCTGTAAGTGTTCTCATGATATAGCAAGGACGGGATTATAAATGCGTCAAATGTTCGCTTTTTATTTTAATTAAATGTACAATTAATTATAGTAATCTAACAAATAACATGATACACTTGGAGCGTCAATCCGATACCACTGCAGCTGAACTATAAATAATAAAGTATTTGCGAGAAACAGTACTATGTAGTTTTGTTACAAAGCATTGTTTTTTGCTGTAATAAAAAATAAGTCTGCTTATTTGAGAATGTGTTTTGCTCATGACCCGGATTATCCGGATTTTCGTTTATCCGGATTGACTTTGGTGCCAGTTAGGTCCATAAACAAGGTTGTGCTGAACTTGCAATTCTTTAGAGAAGCGTTTCTCAACCTTCTTTGATCTATGGACCGGCAAAAGCTTTTGGAAACATTTCGCCGATTTCTGTTATTTTTTCCTTTTTCTTTGAAAAACTCAAGGGCCGTTAAAAAACTTGTGAAATAGTTTGCGAACCATTGTGGGTTTTTGTTTTCTTTTTCTACAGAGTAATACTGCTACAAAAAAGAAATAACAATTGTTATTAAAGAACTGTCACAAAATTACAGAAATGTAAAGATAGTAACTATTGCTATAATTATAAATAAGTAAATAAACTCTTGTGGGAAAAAATAAAATTTCAAAAATAAATGAAAAAATTCCCTTACAAAATAAAAATGTCGCTTAGGATATTATAGTCATTAAAATGGTTCTTTAGTAAAAAAAATTTTTTAAACGTGAACGGCCTAAAATCTATGAAGACCAGTGAAATTTTTCTGCTTTTCCGATGGCAATCCGCCGGATCACACTGTTAAAAAATCAGAAAACTTTATGGTAAATATTACTGTAAAATGGAGTGTTTACAGTACAGAAAAAAAATTACAGTAAATTGTACCGAAAAAACTAAACGATTGCAGCGGCAATTGATAGGGCTCGACCGATGGCATTTTTTGGCCGATGGACCGATGCCGATTGTTGACCGATTGTTCAAAGATGGCCGGTGGCCGATGACCGATTGTTTTCCTCCAAATGACCGATTGCCGATGGCCGATTGGCCGATGCCGTTGGGCAATGGCAAAAAAAAAAAAAAAAAAAATAATAATAATAAATAAAAATAAATTGATAACATTGTCAGGGATTTAAAGGATCATTGATTCATTTCACTTTACTTCCTTGCTCCGAATAAGGAATTGTAATCACAAAAAAAATCAGATTTCGACCTAAATTTCTATTTTACGATCACCCAATTTAAACTTCACAAGTTTTTTCGGCACATCTGTACATGCATATGTACCTAAGAACATATAGATGGCCAAACTGTCCATTTTGAACGCCTCCTTAGTTAATTATCGCAAATTCTCTTGTGATGTATTCATGTGCGTAAACTTGCGTCACTCAAAAACGTTATGAAATAGTAAGTTGAAAACTCATGCGTATGTAGTATGATCTAAAAGTTCGAGGACAAGTTGTATAAATCCTTACCCTGAATAGTTCACATTACCGAAGTACATATCTACAAAATAGTCACCTTGAACGACTATGCACTTCTGCCAACGTTCGTATAGCTTTTAGAAGGACTCCTAACAAGACATTTATCGCAACCTCTTGTAAGGCCTCTTGCGCTGCTGTTTTAACTTCACCGTTGGGAAGAAGTCGACTTTCATGTTGAGGATACACAGTAGGGTGGGCCGAAAAAACTTTTTTTGGAAATCTGTTTTTGGATAGTGCGGAAAAGTTGCTATATGGACCCGTTATTACCCATAAAAAATTTCGCTAAATTTGTTTAATATTTAGCCGGCGCTATTTGACCTTGAAAAACTGAAAAAAAGGGCAAAAATTCACTTTTTTTCAAAAAAAAGGGGGGGGGGGGGCAAAAATAAAAATTTGAAGCTAGTTTCAGCAAACATTAGAAGTATCTGGCAGTGAATTAGTTGAAATCCTCAAAGACTTTTATACATATCGTAGAATATTTAGCTACGCTCCTTTAAGACTAAAACATGGGAAAAATGAAAAAAAAAAAAAAAAAAAAAGTTTCGTATTAAGTAAATACTGAAATGTTACTTAATACGTTACTTAGAAAAAACTGAAAATTCAATCAATTTTATCCGACATTTGTACGCCAATTTTAAAAAATGCACACACTCAAACAAAAAATAGTTATATTAGATGCTAATTTTTTAATCTTCGGTTCCAATTGTTTCTCATGGATAATAAACGGCGCTCAACTGCTTCTATTATTCCTAAGATTATTTTAACACTATTATATATATATATATATATATATGACAAATAGAGACAGACTTTGACAACAAGCCCTAACAACCCTAAATAACAAAAATATGTAGTCGATAAAAACAAAATAAGGATAAAAAAAGGAGCGAGCTAAGAGAAAGGGACTTAAAAGCAGTTACAGGAGCAGCTATAAAGAATTTGTATTTTGACGGCCGCAAAGATGACACCCTTCAAATGACATCTAGCCATCAAAAATTAGCATCTGAAGCACATGTAGCACTGATAGAAGAACCAGGTAGCAAATACATCGGTCATTTATCACTAACAGTTGGTGAAAGTGCAAAAGAAATTTCGCAAGGTATTATAGGCTTTGCAAAAAAGTATAATATGAGCTTACTTAACTTATCGGTTATTGGATGCGAAGGAACAAATGTAAATACGAGATGGAAAGGTGGAGTAATTCGTTTACTTGAGACATACCTCAAAAGACCTTTACAGTGGAACATATGTCCGCTGCATACTAATGAGTTGCCACTGAGGCATCTTTTTCTGGAATTGGACGGTTGCACAAAGGGGCCACATTCATATTCTGGAGCTATCGAACAACTTCTTAGAGGTTGTAAAAAAAATCCGGTGGTCAAATTTGATAAAATTGACTGCAATCCTCTGGTTTCGGACGTGGAAGATTTAAAAAAATTTAAGTCCTGAACAACAATATTTGAACAGAATCTGTTTTGCCGTAAAAAATGGTAGTTGTCCTTCTAGCGTGGCTGTCAGTAGCCCAGGCAAACTCAGTCATGCGCGATGGCTGACAACTGCAAACCGTTTGTTGCGTTTGTATATAGGCACTCTAACTCCATCAGAAAATCTTACAATGCTTGTAAAGCACGTAATGTTAGTTTATGCTCCAATGTGGTTTGAAATAAAAATGAAACCGAACTGCCAGTATGGTGCCCAACATTTTTGGAAAATGATTTCTCTTGCAAGGCAGTTTCCAGACAACGTTAAGGAGATAGTTTTCAAAGTTCACTCAAATAATGCATATTTCGCTCATCCTGAACAGCTACTGTTGACAGTGTTGTTTGACTCAAGAAAATACATTCTGGAATTAGCTGTTAGGCGCATTCTGAACTCTAGATATAAGGAGACGAAGAGCTCGGATGGTGTACGATTTTTTAAGCGTCCTAACTCAATTTTGAAGCCGTTGATTGTGTTGATTTAGTTGATTGGACAAACTGTGTTGTAACAGAGCCAACTCTTACAATGCATCTAAAAAACCAACAATTGAAACAAATGTGCAAAGAACAGCCTACAGAGTTCACTTTCGAGAAATTTCTCTGTCACACGCAAGCTGTGGAACGTTGTGTGAAACTAGTAACCGAAGCTGCAATAAAAGTTCGTGGTGAAACTGCTCGAGATAGATACATTCGTGCCAAACTTCAAGCTAGGAAAGAAATTCCATCATTTGATAACAAGGGGCAATATTATTCCAAAAAATAATATTCATTATGCATGAGGTATTATAAATCAAATTAGAACATTTCTTTCTCTAAATTTTATTATCTCTATGTGTAATTCTAGAAAATGTATGATACTATTGCGTGAAAATAATTGCTATGATTAATAGTGCTATTTAATTAATTTGTCTATGATATATTTTTGGAAAAAAATTTTCACATTTGTTTTTAAAGAATTTCAATTTTTTTCATTTTTCTCCAATTTTTGATATCGGAAAAGAGCGGTTAAATGCTAATTAAAATCAATGAAACATTTTATTGGCTCGAACTGGTTCATTATATAACATTTTAGGTTCATTACAGCAAAATATTTGGAATTTAGTTTTTTTAAAAAAATTTCGACAAAAATTCACTTTTCTCTTTTTTTTTTCGGTTTTTCAGTGTCACATAGCGCCGGCTAGATATTTTTTAATATCCAAGAAATTTTTTGTGAGTTCTAACTAGCTCACTACGCAACTTTTGCGCGCTATCCAAAAATTGATTTCGAAAAAAAAAAAAATTTTCGGCTTATTTCGGCCCACCCTAATACACAGTGCGATTAATCAATACTCTGATATGACAAACAAATAACATAACGTTTCGTCGGACTTAGCTCCGTGTGACTTTTACCTGTTCCCAGCAAAAAAACATTTGCATGGACGCCGCTTTCTTCCGTCAGGAGAAGAGAAAGCTGCATCACAGAAGGTAGCGAAAAAATGGCTTCCAGGATCCAAAAGTTATATGAACACTGGCAGAATTACATAGTCCCTCAAGGTGACATTTTGAAGGTGGATGTGCTTCGGCAATGTGAACTATTCTGGGTAAGGTTTTATACAGCTTGTCCCCCGAACTTTTGGATCGTATTATGTACAATCTGTATAGGGTGTAGATATGCTTCTCCTTTTTTGACTGCTGTATGATAGAAGACAAAGAACAATTAAAAAAAAAAAAAAGAGAGAGAGAAGAAAGGAAGAAAAACAAAGAGACTGTTTAATAACAAATTGTTTTTTCTTTTTTTTTTTGTTAAATTGAACATATAACTAAGATTTCAGTAATATTGTAATAATGTATAGATTTAGGTACACTAAACACAGTTAAAAAACATTAAATTATGTTGTTTAATGATTCAAAAAAAAAAAAAAAAAATAAGGATAAAACTACGAAACCGTCAACAAATTACGCAATTAAAGTGGAAAGATTGCACGTAGACATTTTTTAGTCATCAAATTAAACAAAAAATGTAACAGATAAATTACAATATTAAATCATAACAGGAATATTTCTATGCTAATTTAAAATTTATGAACAGAAAATTTTGTATTTTTCATAAAAGCTATAACAGTGACATAAATTTTGCGGAAAAAAGAAATAGCCATGAAAAGAGCGAGGTTCTTAAAACGCAGCCACAATAAACAAACTCAATATTTACACCAAGTTAATAACTGAATACATATACTACTTGATTTGATGTTTGCACACGTAATATTGAACAATTTGATTGTTTAATCTTTTATGAAGCACTACAAACAAGTTCAAATGAAATTTTTCAATTTAACAATAATTTTCTGAAATTTAAAAAAAATGCATGGTAGAAAATCCATGAAACTTTTCTATAACATATTATTAAAAATATGATGAAAACGAAAATAACTTATTCATTGATTTTATATAAATACATAAAAATAGTTACTTACAGCAGAAAAAAAAAATCGACCACGATTAATGATGCAAAAAAGATGGCTCATTACGAAATATAGGTGAAACAAGTATAAGAAATACGCAAAATTACATTTCTTTACCAAAATTAATAATCGCTAAATATTTAAGAAATGCTTGAAACGACGAGGGTGGGGTAGGGGGTCACCCTTTGATTTTGGAGTAACACACAATATTAAACTTCGGCCCCAACTTCGGCCTTATTTGTTTAATACAGAACCGCTACCACCAACGCCATGGAAGAGTTTCTGAATCTACTTCAGCACTTCTGAAGAAAAAATTCTAAAGTCCCTTTGATTTCCGAATTATGTCACCATTCAAAACGTATTTAATCAATGTCTTACATTAATGCTCTAAATTCTTCCTAAACAATAGATAAAGCTTAAAAAAAAGTCTCCAATTTTTTGAATGGTGTTAGTTTTAAACAACTCAGAAGTACAACTAGAGTCTAATTTCAGAAATTAAGGGAGTGGGAGGAGGGGCACGCAAGTGTTCTCGGAAATACAAAAAATAGTCGTAAAAAATAGTTCAAAATAATCATAAACATTGTGAGCAGAAAAACTTTTAAAACTTGCACCCGAGTTTGTTTTGACGTTCAGTGGCGGATTTAAAATGTAGCAAATGTTGCAATTGCGCGAAAGGCCCCATAACCATAGGGGAACCGTAGGAGTTACAAAAATGCTTGTGATAGATGTTTTACAACTTCTGTGATAGAGAAATAGAGCCCCAAAATGTATTTCAACGGGCCCCAAACTTGTAGTTCCGCCGAAGCGATACAGAAAAGACTGCATTACTGTGATTCATATTACAAATATCGAAAAATTAAAAATTACCGTCGGTTCAACGGGAATCTAACAAAATGAAACAAAACCGATTTCGCCATCTCATATTTGTTTCCATAGTCTCCAATTCGGCAATATATCACCAAATGATCGTCAGTCTGAGATGCTATATTAGTTTTGCATTGAAATAAGTAATTAATAGCCACAAAAAATGAGTAAATAGGCTTTTTAGAACACCTGATCGAAAACAAAAAGGGAAGTGCACAACTGGAACGTACGCACACTCCACATGCGAAAATTTAGCCTTCTACAGCTTACCATTTTTGAGTTATGACTTATGAGAGATACATGCGTACATCCAGCAGCGAGAAACAACGCAACAATTAACTTGTTTGGTACCTGAATGCAGTATTAAAAATTCTTTCAGGGGTGACTAAAATAGAAATTCATACTGAAATTTAAATAAACGATTTTATATGAAAACAATAACTCCCTTTACTTTGTATTAAAAAGTGAAACTACAAAGGTCCTTTTTTTTTTCAAAAACATCGACCAATTCCATCGACTTTTTCATGTTTTTAAGGCCGATGGGCCGATGTTTCCTGCAAGTTAGCATCGCCCGCCAATGCCGATGCCGATGGCTAAATTGTTAAACCATCGGCGCCGATGCATAGGCCAGGCCGATGCATCGGTCGAGTCCTAGCAATTGATACACCACGTTATTTACAGTGCAAAGCAGATAACACCGTATTTCCCCTCGCTTCATATCGCCCGACTGCTATAGTGGTCAGCAAAGCCGCCTGCCAATGCGAAGGTCTCGAGTTCGAACTTGCTGCTTGCATTTTGCGTTTTTTAACTCATGTTTATTCTATTGTAAAATTTTTCTTTAAAATAGGATTTTACGGTTAAAGTTACTAACAACATGGATGCTAGTAACTTTTACCATAAAATTTCAGGATTTTTTTCTAGCAGTGCGCCGATTGAGAATCGCTGCTTTAGAGTAATGTTTATATCCGCGGTAGGGCGAAGATAGATATTTCATTGACCAGCGTATATCAAAAGTTAATACAGTTGAATGCTATTAGAATGAACTTCAAAGAACCGCAAATTTTGTTCGTTGTAAACCCCCTTAGGAGAATGAATATCCCTACTTTATAAAGTATCGTTTCTTCTGTATAACCGTTAAGTGCTTGTCTTTTCACTGTTTGATTCGATTTCAAGCATAATTAATGCATGCGATTAAAAATGAAAGTCAGGAAACTAGAGCAATCTGGGTTTGAGCGCAATATCGAGTAAAATGCGCTGACGAAGCAAGTCTCGCTCTCACCCCCTTTTTTTCGTCAGAAAGGAAAGAAAGAAGAAATAAAAATGATTATGAAAATGGTGCTATGTGTGTGTATTGCGTCGTTTCATTTACATGTGCTCAGGGGTTGAACAGTGCGTTCGGTGTCGAAGTCGAAGGGAAAGTAACTAACGCTGACTCTGAAAACTTAAAAACCTTCGACTTCCGACTCCGACTCCGCAGCCTTGTCGAAAATACCTCAAATTGCCTTATACAGACTACGCTGGAATCCAAAAAAATATATCTTTTGTTTGAAGTGAAAATAAATGATTTATGAAATGTAAACATTGTTTTCTACTGTTGTTTTGTGGTAACATAGCGGTAATAGCTACAATAAGTTGTACCACATTATAGTGGTGCCTAACCTACAGCCCGTGTGCCACATCCGGCCTGCGAAGTTGATTTGTTCAATGTTAAAAATCGAGAAGCACGGTTAGTGATAATGTCACAAATTTGAGCCAAATATTCAAAAATTGATTTCTGAAAAACATGCATTTAATAAAACAAGCATAAATTAACTCATGACAACACTTATTGGCTTGTAATTTTATTACTACTACTATCATTTACTATTTACTACTATTTTGAAATTTTTGATGTGTTCTCTGCTGGCCCGCGAGAATGATTTTAATATGAGTTGTGGCTCTCGGGCAGAAAAAGGTTGGGCAAGGGGCAATACTGCCCTATAATATTCTAATTTGATTTCCAGTTCATTGCTTGAATTCCCTTACAACGACCTCCCCGTTACAGCGAACGGAAGTTGCAATCCCTTGAAGTTCGTTACATCGGGATTTTACTGTATTTTATTTTTAATCACGTTAGTTATATGTAGGCTTGCCAGATTTCTGAAATGCTCAACCGGGACATCGGAATGCTCCCCCCCCCCCCCACAGCGTTGCCAGTAATTAAAAGAGTAAACACCCCTGGCTGGTTTTTAGAGTATTTTACAGGGCAGTTCATTCTCAATAATGCAATGGGTTACTAATTTTGAACTTAAAACAAGTGTAATAAAAAATGTCACAAACAGATAAATTAAAAAATTTTACTTGCATGTTAATATCTCCAATTTATCTTTTTCCGGGACATAAGCCGACCGGAAGTAAACCGACAGGGACCCCGGGATTTTGTCCGAAAACCGTGACTGTCCCGGTCCAACTGGGACGTCTGGCAAGCCTAGTTCTAAGTACAAAAGGTAATTTTTACTAATAATAAAGCGGAAAGTCACTCTGTCTGGATGTCTGTGACGTGCATAGCGCCTAGACCGTTCGGCCGATTTTCATGAAATTTGGCACAAAGTTAGTTTGTAGCATGGGGGTGTGCACCTCGAAGTGATTTTTCAAAAATTCCATTTTATTCTTTTTCTATTTCAATTTTAAGAACATTTTCCGAAGCAAAATTATTATAAGATGTACGAGTAAATTACGAAATTATCATGACGTGGAATGGGAGAGAGAATGAACATAGCCAATTGGCGAGAAATTCGCCATCTTTTATTTGTAAATATACAGGCGAACCGAATGACCTTTTAATTTTCAATTACGTGAAAAGCCGTGCGGGTACCACTAGTACTTCATATTCCGTGCTTTTACTGAAAAATAATTTCCCACAAGCGCCACTACTGTTTTACCTACTTGGTTAATTTTACACTGTTGACATTTTGTGACTTATATTTTCGTAGTGCTTAATAGTTTTAAAGTGATATTTTAAAAAATTTTGCAAGAGAGAGGGGAGGGGGTCCGAAAACTTCTCAAAATTATTCTTGTTTTCAGAAAGGCGTGATATGAAACTACAGTACAATCTCGTTTATCCGGACTAAATGGGACCAAAGGCAATCAGGAAAGTCGGAAATTCGCATCTTAAGCAAAATACATTCCTAAACAAGCAGACATATCTTTCATGACAGGAAAAAACAATGCCTTGTTACAAAACTACATAATACCGTTTCTCGCAAATGCTTTATTATTTATCGTTCAGCTGCAGTGGTGTCGGACTGACGCTCCAAGTGCACCATATTGTTTGTTAAGTTAGTTTTGTGCTTTATTGTACGTTGTATGCAGGAGCTGTACGGTTAATCATAACGAAAACCGAATATTTGGAGTATTTATAGTTCTGTTTTTGCTATCATAAATTTAAATTATTATTTAAATAAGTACATATATTTTTTAATCTACAAATAGGATCCGATAAACCGGATGTCCGGAAAAACAGACGCCGGATAAACGAGATTCTACTGTATACACTAACACGCACCAAAGGAGAGTCCGTAGAGAAATATGATGCACAGACTTCTGATTTGCTTTACATTTTAAATTTTGTTGGTAGAAAAAAAACGATTTTATCTTTTTTTTTTTCCTTTTTTACTCCTAGAATTTCCTCTAAATATACTTTCTATATGGTTTGTGATTTAAAACATTGAATTTCAGTTTCATTCACAAGAGAAGCCGATTTTGTTTTGTTCTGTGTTACTCGATCTTAGATGGAGCATCCGAGTTCGCAGTTGTGTAAATATGACATTTTTCTAAAAGGGCACTGCGAAGCTGCCGAAGTTAACACAAACAACACTCGATTCCGGATGGGGGGGGGGGGACACTGTAAATTACTGGAATAGTCAAGGCAAAGCTCTTTCAAGGTGTTGTGCACTGTTCGCCGAAGATATTGGTAGATTCTTTTGTGATACGAAGGAGTGAAAATACTCTTTGGCGTTTTTTAGCGGAATGAAACTCATTTTAAAAACTAAACTCAGTAGCGCAACAGCCCATGGAGGCGAGGTGTGGATCCAGAGGGGTGTCATGGCCCTTCACCCCTATTTTGGGGGCCTATATTTCAAAAAAAAAAAAAAAAGCGCCCCAGAACGCCTATTTGAGCTCAAAATTGCACTTTGACCCCTTCTTTTCCGATAATGACCCCCACCAAAATCAGAAGCTGGATCCGCCCTTGATGGAGGCCAAGGCGTACTGTGCCCCTTTCAGTTTATGAGACCGAGGTCTCTGGAGTGCAAGGCAGATGTTCTGGTTAGGTGGTTAACCCAACGCGGAACCCACAGCACGATTGGTATTCAAATTCATTTTGGAAGAGTGAAAAATACGAAAAAGCAGTGAAGACCACAATAGGGATCAATTTCACTTACCTTTTAAGGATGAAAAGATTACCTTTTTAAGGATGAAATGAAAAACGCAGTGAAGGAAGTGATGTGCATTATTTTGATTTCTGACATTTAGAATGTTTGACATTTTGAATTTAAAAAAAAATGTAAAAACTTATTTACACAGCTGCCAATTATCCCGATTATTGGGGATCTATAAGGAGATTCCCGAATTGTAATGCCTTCTCCCGAGCTCCCTAATGAAGTAAATATCTCCCGAAGTGATTAGGATTTCTAGAGTAATCCCTTTAGTAAAATGATCGCGATCGCAAAAACGAAATCTTTTCTCGCTTGAGTTTGAAAATCGTACTTTCCCGATCAATTTTTGTTACATGTTTATTTGAATATCTTTCTTTTAAAAATTTTTAGTTCCCAAAAAGGAAAATAAGAGTTTTCGCAAGAACGCAATAACACGAAGAAAAATTGCCGGTCAAAGAACAATTAAGGATGGGGGGGGGGGGGGATTAGGGTGGTTCAAAAATACATGTAAAAAAAAAAAGTTTCTCCTAGATACCAGGAGACCCCTCAATATTTTTAGACTTGTGGATAGCAATATACTGAAGAATTTTGGCTTCCTCTTTCAACTGAAAGAGGTTGCTCAACCCCCTCCCCTAAACTTCATACGTATAGGAAGGGGGGGGGGGAGGTAAAAAAATTCATTGAACTGAAAAAACAATGCTACATATTATAATATGCACCAGCAATATGCATATACATTGCAATAAAATAATTATTTACAAAAAAAAAGCAGAAAAATTAAATGTTTCTAAATTTGTGACATTTTCTATGCTACGGCTAATGTTAAATTGTGGGGTCATTGAGCAGCCTCTTAAAATTTAAGTAAGAAGCTAAAATTTTTACAGATAATACTATTAGTAAGTCTAAAAGAAATAGGGGTGTCCTGGACTCTTGCTGAAAAAAAGTTTTTTTGAACCACCCTAGGGGGTATGTTCCTTAAGCATCATTCGATTTTCTCTTAGAATAAATGTTAGCAGATAGGAGTGCAAAATGAAAATTGCGGGAAATAGGGAAATATTTTTCTTTAACTTAAAAGTCACACCGCGAAAAGCAACAGTTTTCTTCTGGAAAAGGTAAGCAAAAAGCCCCATTTTTAAAGAGGAATTCTTATCCTTCTAACTGCGTGTTGATCGCCAGATGTTAGTGTCGATTCCGAGTGGGGGGTGTTGTGGTTTAATAGAAAGATACATTAAAGAGGAGGAGGAGTATGATAAATTTTTTTTTTTGCTCTTTTTGTCCGGATGCATTTAAGAGAGCTAACTGAAGACACGGATGTTTTTTAATTGTGAAAATTTGATAGTGTTACGCTTCCTCCTTCTTCTCTCTCTCTTTTTTCATTGGGCGTTTTCTTTTGTTTTAGTAGTTGTGTTGTGTTTTATGGTGTTATTTTGTGCTACTACTACATAATGAGATCCGATAGGTGTAAACAAACCTTTTCCCAATTTTTGGAAAAATTAAAATTTTTGACTTCCAACTTTTAAACTCAACTGATCCTAATCCCAATACCTTGAATTTCATTTTAAACTCAATATTTTTTTCCCCTTGCCTTATTAATTTTAGTTGTAAGCGACAACAATAAAAAATACCCCATATAATGTGTTATTACCCTACTTTAACGATCAATCATCCGATCTTAAATTTGTTGTGTGAGAACCCGATCTTTAATCGGTCTTTAATTTGTTGAACAACAACCCGATATTTAATATAATGAGCAACAACTCGGTCTTTTAACGAGCAACAACCCGGTCTTTTAACGAGCAACAACCCCTTCTTTAACTTAATGAGCAACAATTGGGTCTTTAATTTATTGAGCAACAATTCGATATTTAATTTAATGAACGACAACGCGGTCCTTTATCGAGCAACAACCCGTTTTTTAATTTAATGAGTACCAACCTCACTAACAGATTATACAAGTTGAGTGATAATTTTGTCTGCAAAACACAAAATAAATTCCCTTAGCACACACTAACACAACGCAGTATATCTATACACTATACATACAGTTCTTGTGATTTTTCAGTTTAATAAATGCTCATTTTTTTCCGGGAGGAGGGGAGGAGTTTAAAAGAAAAAAGCTTAGACAATAATTATAACAGATAATAATAATAATAATATTACTTTATAATCAACTACCCGCGCAGAACATTTACTCCCTCTTCTTTTTGAAATCAAAAAACTATATCTTGTAGCAAAGCGAAGAAATATTTTAGTATCAGAAGCTTCCGTTCAGTCCTTAACGTCAAGTCCGTCAGAAACGAGTTTTCGTTGGTGTTAGGGTAACGTAGTCTCTTGAGCTTGGCATAGTGTACGATAAACAATGGATTTGAAGCATTATTTTACGCTTTGATAGAACTTTCACTGAAAATTAATATTGAAATATTTATTTGCAGAGTTATTTTAAATTTAAATGGAACGTTCATTTTTTTTAAATTTATTTTTATTTGTTTTTTGTTTTAAGGAGCTCTTTTTCTAGCAATTCTAATCATCTTTTTCAACTGCGTTAAAAAAAGTAATTGTTGAAAAGCGCACTCTCTCTCTCTTGTAAATCAATCAAATCAAACGTTCTGAAGTTCTCAATGGTAATTCTTTCACATTTAACTGTTGCCATTCGACGATAAGTAACAAGCTCAAATCCCGTGCTACGTACCTTAGACAATTATGTATAAGAAATGGTTTAACATGTTTGTGAACTATCAAATACCGTAATGTTTTTTATATTGAAACAGCGAAGGCTGTTACAGACTAAACGAGGTGATGTGCACATATTTTAATTAAAGCCTCCTCATATTTTAATCTCCACCTTCGGTGCCGCTCTCGTACCAAAGTAAAGGAAACAGTAATTATTTTTAAGTATGAGAGTATATTACGTTATCGACGCACCTCATTAGCTGAATTTCGGTAAAAATTGATCACGTCGTGATAGTGTTTAAGGTATTTTTTAACCATTTTTATTTTCCTGATAAACATCATGGTTCTCTTCCTGATAAAGCTGTTATTAGTTTTTTAATATTCGGGAATTGTGTGGTTGATATTATAATTGGTATTGATTAGGCTTTTGCGGTTGAACGATCTTATTACATTAAAACCCAATTAAGTAGAAGCTCCTTCAATTTTGGGATTTCTTTTTTCCCACTATTTTGTTGTATTCAATTTTAAAAATCTTTATAAATGTTTAGTTTTGGCTATTACAATTAGTTTAGGACTAACGCCAAAAAAAAAATGTATCAAAGGGGGCTGTCCATTAATGTCACTTTTTTTTCAAAGAATTTGACCCCCTCCCCCCTGTTACAAAGTGTCACACTTCCTCGTGCATACTCCCTTTCCCGTATCATAGCACAATGTTTTTCATATGCATATTTTTCTTTAAAAAAATGTGTGATTCATGCTTTCTGTCCCCTCTTGTCACCAACAGTCACAATTTCAGGAACCCTTCTGTCCCCTCAAAACGTGACATCATTTGTGGACGACCCCGAAGTTAAATTGATATCAGTTGTGGATCCGATTTCGCGGCATATCGAGGCGTGGTTTAACAAGGTTCTACTGTACACATATCATATATTTGAGAGCTGTTGTGACGGTGTCACACCCCCCCTCCACACTACCTGTCACGTAGTGGCTCACCAGATGGGAGTAATTAGCCCCCCCCCCCTCGCACCAACCCAGAAAAAAATTCTGGCTGAGCCTGTGTGCTGCTGATAACAGGCATGGCTAAAGAATTTCGATCTCTGAAGGGCTCACAAATGATGTCACGCTTTAAGGGGGAGGAGGTGGTTCATGAGCTTGTGACAGTTTGTGACAAGGGGGGAGGGATCGGATTTTAAAAAGTGTGACATCACGCATTTTTTAATAACAATGTGCCCATGATTGTATGAAAAAGGGTTTGACATGTGACAAAGGAGAAGGGTGTTCAGCCAATGTGAAACTTTATGACACACTTTTCACTTTTACGCTCCAGAGTCCTCCGTACCTACCGCTATTTGTGGCTTAACCCGTTGGATGGGACCGTGAAGACAGCTCTGATTTTTTGAACCAGACCAGAAACCGAGCAATCCCGGGTTCAGCACCCCCAGAGGTATCGTTTCACTTGGAGGATTTTGTGACCATGATCATATTCAACGTCCCCGAGTCACCATTAATGAAGACGGTGGATCTTCGACCAGCGATGAAATTTTATGACACAGAGTGGGGGAGGGGAGGGTTCATGAAACTGTAATAGTTTGTGACAAGGGGAAGGGAGGAGATAATAAGAAGCCGAAGCGTGACATCACGCATTTGTGCTAACAATATTCCTTTGGAAAAAAGCTTGACTTGTGACAAAGGGGGAGGGGCGTTGACAAAGTGTTTTTTTGTGACACAGACGGGAGGGAGAGTCAAGTTTGTTGGGGGAAAAAATGTGACATGATTTATGGACAGCCCCTAACATCAAGAAACGAGTGAAGAATTTGTTTTCGATCACACACAACACAATTCTTCCAACGCAGCACCTGACTGCGGGGAAAACAACGGCATGTAGTTCAAGGTTCGAATTCCCATTTTTTCTCCACTTTGCACGCAAACCAAAGAAAGGATGCTGGGGGGGCCTCTTCAAGGGACACGAACCTGCGCTAAAAGGAGAGCAACTGCGGAAAAGAGTAACTAAATTTCATTTGCTGTTCGAAGAGTTGTTGCCTCGGAAAAAAATGGAGAAGGAGAAAAAAATAACCCTGCTTATCGTTTTCCCTTGTGTTATTACGGCTTTGCAGCTGCTTCCAATTTGCACTTGGAAAATATTATGCGTTCTGGTTATTGTACTAGTGGTGAAAGTGAGCATTCTCTGTTTCTTTCACGCTGGATATTTGCTGAAAAAGATAAAGAAAGAAAAATGGGAGAAAGATTTTGTGTGTTTTGGGCAAAGAGGAAGTCGGCTGAATTTTTGAATATGATGCTTGTTAGGAGATCAAGTGCTTCATTTTTTTTTTTTTCTAATTCTATTTCCGTATTCTTTCAAGATGTAAAATGTATTCTAAATATTTTCAGAAACATTTTTACGAACATAAAAGAGTTTATACGTATTCTAACTCTAGAGTTGTGTCTTTTATCATTCTCAACCGTTGTTCTTTTACAGTAGGCAGTTTGAGGTTAGGTTTTGGATTTTTATTCCTTAAATCAGTCTCTTGGCACTAACTGCCGCAGCCAAAATCAAAATAAGACTTCATCACGCAAAAACGACAGTATCAAAAAGTCTATGAAGTCCTCGTCAAAATCTGAGATAAGTTTAACGCATCTACAAGCTAGTTCACGCATTGAAAATATGAGACACGCCTCAAAAATGTTGGCAAGCGTGTTTTCACTTTGTATCTTCAAAATTAAAATTGAGCATCTTGGAAAATAGGTGAAAATGCAGTTAGAATTAATTACATTTGAATGTTTTGTCATTTAAAAAAAAAAAAAAAATGTGAAACATACTAAATGTCAAAAATAAAATTAGTGCATATCTCTTTCTTTGTCATCTTCCAGTTCATGCTTAGAAAGTTAGTTAAAAAAAAATCAATGAAATTGATTTCTATCATGGTTTTATCTTTTATCATTGTGGGGTGTTTGGCCATGATGGCCTGATCGGTAAGGCATCGGACTTGTGACCAGAGGGTCCCGGGTTCGATCCTAGCCGGTCGAAGATCCAGTCTTCATTGATGGAGACTGGGGGACGTTAAATATGCTCGAGATCACAAAGTCCTCCAAGTGAAACGATACCTCTGGGGGCGCTGAACCAGGGATTGCTCGGTTTCTGGCCTGGATCAAAAAATCAGAGTTGTCTTATCCAACTGGTTAAACCACAAATTGTGGTAGGCACTGGGGACCCTAAAGTGAAAATTAACGCGTGTTTGAGAAAGAACTCCCTACTTTGCAAGGCAACGACATAAAAGCCAAACCATGCGAGATAGAAAATTAAAACAAGTGGTATGTTGCACAAGCAGGTCTGAAATTTTTTTTTCACCGGTTTTCAAAAATAGTTCGAAAATTAGACATTAGGGAGTTCTTTAGTCAAATATTTTTAATTTGTGTATGAAAGTGTGCTTATTGAACAGTTATTTTTTACATGAAATCTCAATTCAATGGGTTCGCTATGACCGCTTTTCACAGCGTGATATAACATTTCAACTGCATAATGTTACAGCTGTGAAAGGTGGCCTTATCGAACCCATTACTATGGGATTTGATATTTGACCTGTTCAATAAGCATGAGCACTCTTCCATGCTTCAATCATTTGACTTGACTAATCCAATTTTTGAACTATTTTTGTAAACCGGTGTACAAAAAGTTCCAGACTTATTCTGTCTGACATTGCACTTGTTCCACCTTTCTAATATTTAATTTCTAATTTCTAAAAATAATAAATCTCTCACTGTTTTCCTGTTATATCATTTCAAAGCACACACACACACACAGAGGATTCCTTTTTCAAACATCCTATTTTTCACCTCTCCGAAATCAAATTCACTCCTCTAAAACTCTCTCAATGAGTGTTTTTACGCCTTGAAAAAAATACCATTGCAATATCTCTGGTCAAAATAGTCTCTTCACGTATATTCATTAAAAGGTTTCAGTCGATAAATGTCTTATTTTCTACAATTACATGATAAATCATCCTGAAAGTTTTCATATATCTATCTATTCATGTCTCACACTTTATACAAACACATTTTTACACAGCCGAAAATACAAAATGTTTCCCAAAATCTCTGTGCTCAGTACACTCCTATTTCGTTTTCTGCACTTCTTATCTGTTTAGCAAGATACTTGAAAGCTCTATGACAGGTCGTTTGCAGATATTGCGTTGCCATAAGCCATAGTTCTGCTCAGAAAAAGGTGTTAGTGTTGCTAACTATTTTATCCTGTCGCCCGACGCTCTTGACCGAGTCTAAGCCTTCCATTTTTTATTTATTTTCTCACATGGTACCAGAATGTCCAGGGGAAAAACATTTTCCAAATCTTTTTGTTTGTTGTGAAGATTAATGATTTTGTTTTCTGATTGCTTTCGTTATATTGCTTTACTAGTAAGAAATATTCCACGTAATTTTTATTTCTTTGTACGAAGTAAGAGATGTGTTGTGTTCAGGATACTTGAATTTCAACTTAAATTGCAATTTTAAGCAGCCTTGAATACATTTTGACTAGATTTTTCTAGCCACCTCCATACACATGTACCAAAGTATGGGCAATCAAAAATCCATTTTAGCCATCCCCAAGTCCCTTTTGACGAGTATTGTAAGTACGTATGACGACGTATGTACACAAAAGCAGTTAGTCGTTGAAGGCTGTGGTCGTTCTTTCTTGGTGGCAATAGGATTGTTGTAAAAGGAATATGAATTCGATAAATATTCCTTTTGTCTTAATAAATGAGACTGCAAATTATGAATTCATTAAATTTCTTCTCTTCTTTTGTCAAATAGGTTCATTTCCTCTGCTAACTCTTACTTTGGATAAACAACCATCAATGTCAAAAATATTGGTTTTCTGAAAAGTAGCCTAAAAGTTTCTTATTTTTTCCTGGTTTTATCTAACTTTACTCCCGAGCCGAGTGAAATTTTATTCATTATTATTAGAGACGTACCGAGTAGCACTTTGACCGAGTACCGAGTTACCGATTACCGAATTGCAATTATGTTTTAAGAAATACCACGGACACACATGTGACGAATTATGCGAACTCATTGGAAGAGTAGAATAGACCTCCATGTCCAAATAATAATTTTTAAAACAAAATTTCAGCTGAAATTTAATTATGCATTATTTAAAAGATTTTGATTAAGTCAATAATTTTACAAATAAGTTATTTTTTAAAGTAAAAATAAACAAATACATAAAAGGTAGGATTAATCAAGGTGGAATTAAAACAAATCATATGAATCTATACTTCTAGTCCGGCAAACTTAAATAATTTCTAAAAGCAAATGAAACAACTTTAAAAGCACCAATGTGCAAGAGCACTGTAGACACGTGTTTCGGTATTACAAGGAACATCTTTTTCAGTGCATAAATTGTGAGCTAATGAATGTAAAAAAATCAGATATTTGTCGGATGTCTATAAATCCGTTAGCTCACATTTTGTGCATTGAAAAAAGCATTCCTTGTAATGCCAAAACTCGTGTCTGCAGTGTTCCTGCACATTTGTGCTTTTAATGTTGTTTTATTTTTTAAGAAAAGGTACTTTTATGCTTCTTATAAATCATTTTGGAAGTGGCAAAAATCCTTTTAATAATATATACATTTCATATTTTCTGTACTTACCTTTTTTGCCCCATTTTTAATAAATAAGTTTCATCAACTTAGGGGCATTAAAATATAAGATTTACTCCATTGAAGCATAACAAACTTTATTATTCTCAAAATTTGAATTTTACTCGTACATTTGAATTGTAAATGATTGCAGTATATTACATGCTTGCACTTTTTTATTAATTGTAAAATCTGCTTTGAACAATATTCAACTTTTTACAACTACTCGGTATTGGCCGAGTACCTGATCAAAATTTGGCCGAGTACCGAGTAGTTACCGAGTACTAGGTACATCTCTAATTATTATTGCCTCATGCTACATTAGAAATGTACATTATACTTTTAAATCATTTGTGTTGTACTTGAATTAGCTCCAAGTAAAAACATTAATTGTTGAAAAAACAAAGATTTGAGTGGTTGTGATAACTGTAATTCAACACTAGGGGCTGCATTAGATTAGTTGTTGTTGGACGGAATAGTTTACTACTTCGTGGACTGATTTCAGATTCCTATCATAAATAAAGGTTGGTAAAAATCTAACATTGGCTGTTTTTGCTCGATGTTCTTACAGAATTCTTTTCGTGGATGGACCCACATGTACCACTACAGTTTTCGTTCGAAACGACCTAAAATACCAACACTTCATCCACGTGTCATTACCAAGGCTTTCAGCTCGTTCTTGTGTTAATAGAATTGTAATTACGAAGTTCCAGGTATGTTCTTCCGATTCGATCAATCTTATTTAAGCTAGCCCGAGGCATGCTAAGAACGAGAAACATGGTGAATTTCGAATTAAACTTTCGCTCTCGTCGGTGCGTTTAAGTTGTACATGGTATTTCCCTGGGATGCACCATTTCCTCCTCCTCCGAGGCTGGTATGTCTTTGGAAGATAGGGAATGACAAGTCAGGATGTAACTTGTCACTGATGTTTAGAAACACAACATCGGAGTATAAAAATAGTTGCCTAAACCCTGTTTATCCAGGGTCTTTTTTTTCTCTTCCATAAAAGCGATTACCTGTCGTTGGCATCTTCGAAGATAGCTCAGAGATTAGCTGATGTGCGATTTCGTGGGCAACGTAAATTTATTTGCCTATCTCTGTTCGTAGTTTGTTTACGTCTGGGCGGAAAGACTTCTTGGTCAGTAAGGAATTATTTCATAAATTGCGTCATTTTGGAGTCAGCACATTTGTGTGGGTTCACGTTCTGTTGACGGAAGAGTGACGCCTATCTCTGTTCGTAGTTACTTTACATTTGGGCGGAAAGACTTCTTAGACAGTAAGGAACTACTTCAGAAATTGCGTCATTCTGGTGTTACCACAGTTGTATAGGTTGACGTTCTGGTGACGAAAGAGTGACGCCTATCTCTGTTCGTAGTTTCTTTACATCTGGGCGGAAAGACTTCTTGTTCAGTTAGGAACTATTTCATAAATTGCGTCATTTTGGCGTCAGCACAGTTGTATGGGTTGACGTTCTGTTGACAAAATAATGACCTCATTTCTGACTTAGACATTCAGACCTGCTGTTTTTATACAATGTGTCAAGAATCTACAAGAGTGCTCTAATAAAGTCTTTTTGATGGGCTTTCTTATTTGCAAATTTGAAATTAGTTTTATTGAAATTCAATTTAATTTCAAGTCAAGCCGAAGTAAGAGAAATTTCTGATTTAGAAAGGATCTACTTTCTGCTTCATGAATTATGACATTTTTACGGAAGCACTAGCAAATTTCTGTGAGTTGAGAAAAAACTGAATATTTTTGACCTTCAGATTAAGAATTAATTAATTGCTGTTGTTCTTATGCAAATTTTTCTCCTTTCAATTGTTTCTTAAGTTTAATATGAAAATGCGATTAATTTTCAGCAAAACTAAAAACTCATAATCGGAAAGGTAAATAAAATATTATAACTCAACCCGTGTGAATTTAATTCGATTCATGATAAAGATGCAGTTAAAATTTTTGACAGACGAACCTATTTCAGGAATTGTTTACTATATGAAAGGTTCAGTTTGAAACCTAAATATGGACCTCGATGTGTCACCAATGCTTTATTTTCTTTGCATTTTAAGAGCATTACCCTGAACGAGTAATTGTTTGTTGGAAATACTGCTCCAATTTTTCTTCTCTCGCGGAATTGTTGTTTTTATGTTCTTTAAAAGTTTAATATTACTGTGAAGAAAATTATGCTTAGTAATAGGTCTGTTTAGTATCTTTTTTGGGCTTCAAAGTGTAAAATGTATGAATTCCCGATTCTAACGGGTCGATCTCTGTAACGCACCTTTCACAAAATTTGTGATTACAAAACCGAATCATTCACAAAAATATCGACCGCGGAAATGTCCCCGCAGGACATCGCGATGGCAAAGATTGACCTTTTGCTGAATTGTTGGCGTTCATTAGCATAAAAACAATCTCGTTGAGTGTTCAGATTCATCTGTTATATCAGTTTCATGTGTTTAACCTATTAGTGGGTAGATATTGTTTCAATATTTATGATTTTTTCCCCTTGATTCATCTGTTAATTATTTGTTACGCTTTACGCACAAATGCAAACTAAAGTTCACAAAATGTATCCCGTTTTCACGGAAACCATTAAATGCTAAAATGATTGCCAATGAATGCTAAATGAAGTTGGACCACAATTAATTGCTAAGTTTTAAAGTGATTTGTTTTTCCCATAAGGTGAAATTATATTCATCATTTCTTTAGCATTTAATGGTTTCCGTGAAAATGCGGGCATGAACTGAGGCTGAGTACT